>NC_141596.1:8991135-9191135 GCF_047967505.1 Dipteris shenzhenensis | reverse complement strand
AGTACCCAGATAGAAGCATCCACAAAGAACCATCCATGTCTCATGAACACAATGTGCTGACAAAGAGCTCAAGAACTAGTAGTAAACATTGCCCTCCCACAACTCTAAAAAGCCCAAACCTGATCCTTCATGAATTCAGTTTCTACAAGCATAGATGTTCCGTTTTCACCTTCCACCATCATAGCCTTCTCTTTTTCTTTATTTGGTTTTGTGATCTCATCATGCTTCTTAGTATAGCAGTACTTCTCAATATGACCATCTCTACCATAGAAGGTACATTTTCGTGTATCATGAGCCACCTTCTTCTCCTTGTCACTATCTGAATAAACTCTCGAGTCATAGATAGTTGCACTGGTACATTTCTCCTTGCTAAGTAACAATCCTATATAGCTGAAAGAAAGAAAGAAAGAAATTTTATTAAAGTCTTTGGAAGACCGATGGGTCTATGAGACTGTGAAAAACTTGATACAATGTGCTGTCGTAGTGGAGCTACTAAAGGAGCTCCATACCAATGCAGAATGCAAAAAATGCAAAATGACAATACTAAATCCTAAGTACAACATAGTCATATCTTGACTATATATATATCAATCTCATCATCATCGTCGACATCATCATAACCATCATCATCATCATCATCAACAGCAGTAGGACATTAGGATGGATGAGGCTGTGGAAGTGGAGGCATGAGGTCAGCAATAGAGCATTATTTCCCCCCCAAGGGTGCAGTCCTGGTACGTCTCTTGGTCGTAGCTCTGTGTCTGACCAGGGCCACTATGACCCCCATCGGTCGACAGGCTCTGACCCTAAACAAGGAGGGGATGTCCCCAAGTATGATCTGTGAGTAAACCCTCTATCTGTCGAAGCCTCACCTTGTGGGGGTCTATGTGATCTGGCTAAAAGAACTTCGTGATAGAGCTCTGAGAAGTATCAGTCGAGGAGGAAGTCTTTGCTCTTGTCTCCATGCTCAGAGTATCCTATCGCGGTGTCTGAGCACCACATGAATGAAAGCAACTAAACATCGCTAGCCTGGGTAGGAGAGGAAACGGGCCAAAACTCCATAACTATTTTTGAAGAGGCAGTAGAAATGCCCTCGGATCTCATAGTAGACATGACACCTGAAGATGAAATGTTCCTCTATCTCAACCTCCTGCATGTCACATAGTGTGCATATGCGCCTCTCCCTAGGTAACCGCTCTGCTCTACTGCTCTCAATACGAAGTCTATATGATAATGGGCACCCTTGTTTGACCTTGATAGTGCTCATGATCTCGTCTGTCCATCCAGATCCTGTCTGGACTTTGCCTGAAACTCACTCATAAAGTGCCATGACAGCCCAAATGATCTCTTGGGTCGTAACCCAAATCCTGTAGGCATCGTATGAGGCGGGCTCTCGGAATGGTGTCAAATGCCTTGCGAAAATCCACAAAGCAACAGTAAACCCTCTGCTTTCATGTCCTCGCCTCCTCGATGATACATCTGAGCGCGAGAATGTGGTCCATGGTCCCATGATCCCACTTGAAACTGACCTATCCCACTGCTCTGAGCCTCGACACTCCGTAAATCTGGTGACCTCATCATCAAGTACTGATGCATAAATCTTGGACATGACATGTCTAGTCATAATGTGGGATCCCCTGCCTTGTGGATGGGTGAGGTAGTGGTGATGGTCTAGGTGCATGGGAACCCCAAGCAAACAACTTCATTAAATAGCTTGGCTAAGATCAGGGCTAGGAGGTTAATCCCAGAGAGAGAGAGAGGACTTAGGACTTATTTTTTATAATCTCAATGTGTAGTTTAGCATCAATTACAATGGTAAGGACGAAGGCTACTGCCAAGAAGATGGACAAGGGTCCACCCATAGCAAAATTGGCAACATCAAGAGGACGGGATTCACATCCAAGAAAAGGAAAGCCAATGCATCTTCTCAGAGAAGCAAAAAAGAAAAGATTTACACAAAAGGTCAGTGTTCTAATGGAGATAAGAAGGGCCCAGAAAGCCATGGGACAGTGTATTCTCAAGGCTCCTTTTCAAAGGCTTGTTAGGCAAGTTTGTGATGATATGAACTTTGTGGGCCTTGGATACCAGTGGCAAAGAATAGCTATTTGGGCATTGCAGGTGGCTACCGAGGACTTTTTCATAGAGTTTTGATACATTTCTTCTTGCAGCCCACAGCCATAGGGCGACAATCATGGCAAAAGATATCACCACTTTAAAGATGGTTAGATGGAGATATGACAAATTCCTGAAGGCTACAGATGTGACAGACATGAAGATGAGAGACATTTTACTGATACCACTTGCTCGAATGCCAAAACAAGATGAGGTGATTGTAGAGGAAGTGACTCATGGAAAAAAAACAAGAGCAAAAACAGCCTTCGGGGAGGTGCAAAGGATAAAATATAAGGACACCAGGTGTCTTCATACCTCTTCCACCAATCTAGATACTGCAAAGCTAGAGCTACATGTTCTCAAGCATCTAAATACACTCGGACCTATTGTAAGGATAAGTTTTGCTCAAGACAAAAAGGCTTGCTCAATCTTATAAAAATTTATATTTTGCTTTGGTCTATTGCTCATTACTAGCTCCTTCAATGTGGAAAATTTCCCAAACTTTTTATAATTCATAAAGGAAAAATAGACCACTCAGAAGTTTTTTGATTGCAGGAGTTTTGATCCACAAGTTTTCCCTCCATCTCCCTCAACAACAATTCTTGACCACATTATTATGTGGATAGTGGCCACTTAGATGGAAAACAAAATAGGTGTCTAGAAACGGACAAACCTAGTATTTTGATTGTACATCACCCCCTTGGCAATACATTAAGTACATTATCTAGGATCAATATATTGTGTCATTCTAATATACTAATAGATACATAAACTATTGTGTCGATAGAATGGGGTAAAGGAGATACGGGAAACAACCTTAACGGCGGGGACTTAAGGTGGGCAAGGAAAACAACATTATGGTGCTCCAAAGGGGAGTGTGGGAAACAACCTTGAATGCTAATTGTGTAAACTTTCTTTTCCAAAATAGAAGTACCTTTTGTAACTTATTTCATTTTTGAATCTATGCCAAAAGGCTCTACAATACGTGTTGAAGCAATGCAAAGTGAAACTTGCACACATCATTTCTCTTTCTTTTGAAAGTATAGAATATGTAGTTGTGGTGTTGGGATTATTTGAATATTTTAGGATCTAATGCACTCGTAGAGCTCAAAAAAATTTTATGACTTGTATCCCTACACAAAAAGGAAGCAGCTTTTATTTAAAAGGCCATGATGATTAATTTGAAACTCTATTGTGATGTAGAATTCAAGGGTTCTTTTCGAAATACTTGTGAACGCTTGAAGAAGACTCATGGTGATTATCATATGCTAGTTATACAAATTAATGGCCTATCATAAACTTGTTAGAAATCGACCAACAGAGGGTACGCACGGCGGAACACTGATAGAATAGCCCAAGAGCTCACACAGTGTGGTGTGGGGTGTGGAATCACAAACTTCTTAACTTAATGTGCATCAGATAGATGTGTAGACTCATCAATAGACAATGAACCAACCAGATAAAGAAACCACCAAAATAATATATTTCCGTCAAAAGCTATGGACACAATACAAAAGAGATAGATCCATAGTCCCACCAATGGTGTGGTCCTTTGATCTTACCACAAGGTCCTCCTATCTGCCGGCTACCTCTAGACTCGAGCCCGCGTGCTCCACCTCGAGCGACTATAGACTTTCCATCCAGAATGATCCTCTCCACCTTACTATATGGAAACCAGCCTAGGTGGGCAGCCTTCTGCAAGCTAGATCTGTAGCACAAAGTACTTCTTTCTCCTCCTCAATATAGGCCCAACGATAGCCTTGCTACTGCTCCTTCTGCTGGTGGATTAGTTGCTCCAGATGATGAGAGTAATGAGGGCCTAGAGACCCTCCTTTTATTGCCCCAAGGGCTACTAACTAGACCTGACCAATCTGGATGACCAAACTGGTCTATAAAAACCGACTGAGTTGGCTAGTCCAACCACCCCTATAAAAGGGCCTTCCACACGCCCTTTTTGGGCTGTTGCTTCTGCCATTGTAGGAGCCTCTTGTAGGCCCTTTACCTGCCCAATACCCTTGCCTTTTGCAGCCCTCTGCGGGAACCCTTTGGCCCGCCATACTTCGCCATGTGTCGGCTTTATTCCATCCCATGTGCGTCTCTGTCACAGGCCTGTTCTAGCTTGTACATGTTCCGTCTCTATCATCCCTCTCCTAGGCTATTGTGCAGCCCACATGGCAGCTCATGTGTTGCCCATGTGGCAACCCCTTTTCCTCTCTCTTGGCTGTGAGGTGCTACCCATGTGGCAACCCCCTCCCTCTCTCTTTTCTTGTTTGATCCCTGCCCTCATGGCAGCCATGATGCTGCCTATGTGGTGCCCATGTGGCTCTCTCTTAGACACTAGGTTCACCCGCCCCATGCTCTTCTCATTTGGGGGCTTACAGATGGGGAGCTGACCTTCCCAACACCCCCTCTCAGCGACAAATCTCAGCCCAATGCCAACACGTCGATGACGATGCTCCAGTGACTCTTGGGTCGTGGTCCTTTGGAACACTTTGATGTCGAAATCTTTTCATGGCTTTTCATCCTCTGGCTCTTGCTCCACCAGGTCTAGTTGCGCTTCCGCACACCATCCTGGTACACAGGCCATCTCTGGTAGCACCTCCTGGCACCACCACTGTCCATCATGTTCCCGCCTTTGAACTCGAGCAATCCAACTGCCACAATCTCTAATTGTCCCCCTCATAATGAGTGAACAACCTGGAGTCTTCGAGGCACCATGCTCTGAGGGTCTATTTCAACCCGTCCTTCCTTTGGCAAGGTCCGTAACAAATCTCCAGATAACCTAAACCATGAACTCTCACCGAGCTGTCAAGCGGGTACTCTTATGGATTCAATACACCTTTTCCATCACCTTTCAACAATCTGTGTCCGAGATTTGAAGCAACACCCACACTTCCCCATCTTGCATACACCCACCCGAAGAAGGCTAATTCCTTCGAATCTTGCATTACCTGAGACAAACGAAGAGCAGATTCTCTCCACAACATGCTATAAAGGCTCAAATGAAGAACATCAAGTACATACCAGATCGTCGTATTGCTTGTGTGCTTGCTCTGAAAGCAAACCATGCATCTCATTGAGGCACATACCAATAGCCTGTGTAATCCTAATGTCCCATTCTGAAGTACAGCATCCATCTGAACATGAAACCCCAGAGCACTCCATGGAATCCACCCTCGTGTCAGTATTAACAGCCACACACCTGGAAGATACCAAGCACTCCATGCTGTCCTTCACCTTCACAAAGTTTATGACTCCTCGTCGACCCACATCTCAATGTTAGACATCATCACTATGGTTACCAAGAACAACTCTTCGATTACCACATTTTCTTTGGCTTTTGTATCACCCTCTGAATCTGAGTCGAACTCCTTTCTCCTATTTTTCTGATCCGCCTTCCTCTCTCTGCAGTTCTTCGCAAAATGACCTAGCGTGTTACAATAAAAGCACTTCTTCTTCTTCTTCCTTTTGTAAGTGTCCTCGTCATCATAGATCCTTCTTGGACTTGCCACCGTTAGGCTTGCCCTTCCCTTTGCCAGTGTAATCCTTCGCCAGCAACGCCTTGTTGTCTTTGTCATTGTTGTAGAGCTTCTCCCTAGCTTCTTCATGTAGCAGTAATGGACCCAACTTCTCAAAAGTCGATTTGGTCCTCTGTCCTGCTGTCACAATCGTTACAAAGCTTTTGAAACTCCGAGGTAGCCTCCTTAGTACCCATCAAGGCCAAATGGCACGAGTCCACCTTTTAACCAAGTGATGCTAGTTAATCCCTCACCACCTGACCTTCATTAAGTGGTCATGTACCAAATCTCCCTCATCCATATCAAGGTTGTAGAGATGATGTTGAAGAAGCAAGATCCGAGATGTGTCATCTGTCTCGTCTAGATCCTTCAGAATGATCCACGCCTCTACTGACGTGTCGGCCATCTGGATGTGAGGAAGCACAGAGTCCGCCATAGTCCCTATGATCAATGCCAAGGCATGGCATCTCTGTCTTCCCAAGCTTCGAGCTCCTCTTCATCTACATGCATGAGTATCTTCTCCTCCTTGCTCACCATATCCTCTCTGGCTTCGCCTCCACTCTCGTCGTCAATTTCCATAGCTTCCAAGCCACTAAATAACTCTGGATTTTCACCTTCCAGATCGGGTAATTTGACCCATCCAATTTTCCAGACTCTCCAAAGTTAGGGATAGTGAAAGAAAGAAATCTAGGGGAGGAAGGGAGAGCAGGGGCTGAAGAGGATAAAGAGATCGACATCTCTGTTGCTAAGCCACACAACAAAGTCAAACAAACTCAACCTTCAGTAGACCAAAACTATGAACGCACCTTACTGAACCTGAGTCACCCTCCTTGCAATGGCAATGTCCTCCAATCGTGGAAGTCGATTTTCAAGAGCTTCTGAATTAGCGTTGTCCTTCAGCAAGGTCCCTGCCTTGAGGCTCCCACACTTGTGAGCCTCTTACTTGGGCGCTAATACCACGTTAGAAATTGACCAACAGAGGGTATGCATAGTGAAAGACTGATAGAATAGCCCAAGAGCTCACACAGTGTGGTGTGGGGTGTGGAATCACAAACTTCTTAACCTAATGTACATTAGATAGATTGTAGACTCATCAATAGACAATGAACCAACCAGATAAAGAAACCACCAAAATAATATATTTCCATCCAAAGCTATGGACACCATACAAAAGAGAGAGATCCAAAGTCCCACCAATGGTGTGGTCCTTTGATCTTACAACAACAAGGTCCTCCTACTATTTGGCTCCTATCTCTAAACTCGAGCCCACGTGCTCCACCTCTAGCGTTTGTAGACTTTCCGTCCAAAATGATCCTCTCTACCTTGCTGTCTAGAAACCAGCCTTTGTGGGCACCCTCCTGCAAGCTAGGTTTGCAGCACAAGGTACTTCTTTCTCCTCCTGACTATAGGCCCAAAGGTAGCCATGTTGCTGCTCCTACTAGTGGACTGGATGCTCCAGATGATGAGTTATCCTCAACCTGGAGGCTCTCCTTTTAAAGCCCCCAAGGGCTACTGACTAGAACCGACTAGTCTGGCCGAACAGATTGGTCCATAAAAACCAACTGAGTCGATTGGTCCAACCAGCCGTATTAAAGGACCTTTGCCATGCCCTTTTTGGGCTGCTGCTTCTGCCATTGTAGGAGCCTCTTGCAGGCCCTTTGCCTACCCAATAGCCCGCCTTTTGCAACCCTCTGTAGGCACCCTTTGGCCCGCCATGCTACACCATGTGCTAGCTTTATTCCGTCCCCTGTGCGCCTTTGTCAAAGGCTTGTTGGAGCCCAAACATGATGCGCCTCTGTCAACCCTCTACCAGGCTGTTGTGCTACCCATGTAGCAACCCCTTTTCCCCTCTTGGCTGAGGTGCTGCCCATGTGGCAGCCCCCTCCCTCTCTCTTTTCTTGTCTGATCCCTGCCCTCATGGCAGCCATGATGCTGCCCATGTGGCTCGCTCTTAACACTACGTTCACCCCCCTCATGCTCTCCTCATATGGGGGCTTACAGATGGGGAGGTGACCATTCCTACAAAACTAGCTCATGTATAAATTACCCTAGTTGACAGTTTAAGACATCAATTACACCCTACATAATTATGCTTTGACATGATTGATCATCTCCAAATTTTTGCTTGCTATAACTATCAAATTCCATCTTGATCTTGTGTAAGGCCATATTCACTTTAATAGATCCTTTGACTTGAAATACACACCATAAAGTGTTTTCTTGGCTGTTTTTCCCAATGCTATAAAGTTCTTTCTTGAGTTTACATATCAATAGGTTTCCTTGAACCTCCTAAAGACCAAGTGATCGTTACATGCGGACTAGTCTTCCTATAGATCGTCATTGACTAGCATGCACCTAATGTACACACAAGTACAATGTGTGCAATTGACATTAGCTGCCCTACTATTGAACAAAGGGTTTCCTCAAATCCACTAACTCGTAACATTTTGCAACCAACCTTGTGATGCATCTTCCAACTGCACCCACCTACACCCAAACTACTCTTATTTAATAGTTAGCCGCATTCCCATGAGTTTTCTTCATTCCTCTTTCATGTCTTTCTCCATGCTTCAAATTGACTTCAGCGTAACGTTTTGCAACCAACATCTTACAGCTACACCACCTACACCAAGCTTGATTTTTGAACTCATCTACAACCAACAATGTTCTTATTTAGAAACAGTTATCCCTATTCCCATCAGTTTTCTTCATTGTTCTTTCATGTCTTTCTCCATGCTTGTACTCCATATTTTGCTTTGGTTGCTTTTCCATAAGATGCTAGTGAGTTCAATTTGGTAATAGAAACATGAAGTTTGATGTCTAGGTTTTTATCGTTGACAAAATATTTTACTAGTTCATATTTATTTCTAAACCATCTTTGAAGGACTTGGAAACTATTTCAAGCTCATCAGTCACCTTCAAAGTTTGTTTGATCTTCATGTGCCTTTTTCATTGCCTCTCCTATTCTTTCAACAGCACTGTAGTGGACATGCAATCCTATTTCCAAACTGAATACATGCTCTAGACCATTACAACATGTATTTTGATTTGGCACTCCTTCAAAAAGGTGATAACACCTTGACTATGAAGAATTGTTTTGGTTGTTGGATTGTTGAACTTGTGTCTTCCTCTCACTTCAGATCACATTGCTCTCAAGCTTGTGTGTGTATTTGCAAAGCAAAAGGTATAAACCAGCATTGTCACATTGCACTCAAGATTCTGTGTATTTGTAAATACAAAAGGTATAAACCAGCATTGTCCCATAATCCTGTATTGCAGAGTAAACCAGCAGCAGTACAAGAAAGCACACAAGTAGCACTAAATGCAAGCTATTGTTAGCAATTCAAGATACCAAGAAGCAATGGCTTCAAACCAATCCGCATGATCGTTATGATATTGTGTACTGTAACATTCGATGGCATTGCAGCCAATCCACTGAACCATCAACACCATCACAGCAAAGAATCACAAAATTGGCATACCATTTGATCGCGCTATGATGGCAACAGTGCACTTTCACATGCACATCTCTACATAGCACACAAGAGAAAGCCAAAACATCATGAGCTCACATGGAAAGAACGTGCAATGACGAAGCCACACACTAGAGCCAAAATTTTGATACCTGTCAATACTCAGGCCATGGCAACTTGCTGCAAACAATGCTGTATATCCATTTCCAGTATGATACACTTTGGCAAGTTTACACCAATAATTTTACCGTCAACATCAATTATACCTTTCAGCAGTTGACGATTGCCTAGACATCGACCTGAAACTTGTATATAATACAATTGACAAATCCCAGTAGCTTCCAGGGCCTGGTAAACTTTCGATAATCGTCCATTCAAAAATATGATACAAAGTTGTCCTTTGAAAGGTTGCTTGAAGTTTCAGATCATTTTTCTTAAGCAGCTTAAACTGGAAGATAGTAACTCATGTCTAGCAAGATGGATTTTACAGAAAAATGTGTTGATTCCTTGAACACTCTATTCTTCACCCCCCCCAACACCTGTTAAACAAACAAAAAAAGGGGATGGAGGTATGGCATGGGCGGGGTGGGGCAGCAGGGGGGGGGGATAGAGAGAGAGAGAGAGAGAGAGAGAGAGAGAGAGAGAGAGCATTTAAGTACATTCTGTTTTCTGCCTTTTGTCATTGGGTGATAAGTTGTCAGCATGGTCATTTCCTTCCCTTAGCAACTTCCTCTTCATGCCTGATTTCACAGTTGCATCAACCATTACCACCTCATCATCCCCATCCTTCCCTGTTTCAATAACAACATCATCATCATTTGCTGGCTGCATTATGCCCACAGAAGTCTGATCTTGTTGATTCTTGGACAGTCCTGTTTCCTGTTCTCTAGTGGTTGGAGATGGAAGCTTGCCAGAAAGCACCATACTGTCAGGTTCCTTCTCTTCATCGAAAGATTCTCTGCAAAGAAAAACAATTGAATTAAGTCAATCTGCCCCTGTCCTCTCTCTCTCTCTCTCTCTCTCTCTCTCTCTCTCTCTCTCTCTCACACACACACACACACACACAGAGTATAATCAGCCTGACCAGCACAACTCAGCGTACCCGCACTGAATCAAACCATCATATTGAAAGACTTAGATGGGTTTAGTGAAGCCTCTAGACTTTTGCAAGTGATTGATTTAAATAATTAAAGAAATAAATTTATTGACCCAGAGATTAGAGGAAGATGCTTGGCATGCAGTAAGCACCCTACTGATAAAACATACTTTCAGCAAGAGAGGCATTGACAGGAATGCATTACAGACAAGGGTTACTCAAAGAGTCTCTCTCTCTCTCTCTCTCTGTCTCTCATACTGGACCAGCAAGGTCTTTTGCTCGACCATTGCAGCCCTCCCATCCTCCTTCCCCCCTCTTCCAATGCAAAGATGCATCAACAGCGAAGGATCATTTCAGACCCACAGGAGCAGACATATTACTTGCAATAGGAAATATGAGTGCTCAAGCTCCAGCTTGCAGCTCTTAGAAGGTAGTGAACTCACCAAAATAGGGCAAGCATGCAAAGCAGGGAAATGGGCAGTTATCGTGATGGGCAAGCACTAATTAGGGACTTCAAATCCAAACCCAAAAACTGTCTTAAATTGACGTTATAAAGGCCACTTTATGTAAGAATTAGAAAATGTAGTTATGCCCTATCATAACCTGGGAGGAGATGGGCTATGTGCACTTCCCCGATTCTCTGGTTATCCAAATGTCGTAGGTCACTTTTTGGTGATTCTACTTTGTTTCATAGACCCGTGAGGTCTTCTGCAGACATTTATTAGATCTTTCTCTCTCTCTCTCTCTCTCTGAATACACCACAAAGGTAAACTAACAACAGCAAACAGGAGGGAAGAAGAGCACCACATAACATAAAGCAAGGCAGGCATAGCAGCGCAAGACATGTATAAGATGAACACACATTGGACAGACAAAGTTACGTAAATCAGATAGCAAGGAGACAGAAATGTAGCAGATGGAGTGGATGATTACAAATGTAGCATACCAGTGGATGGTTCAAGCCAAGTCACATGTGAAAAGAATAATGCTGACACATGCAAGGCTCAATGGGAAAGCATACGGGCTCAGCTGGCTCGAAAAGAGTAGGAATTGGAGGAAAAACACTGGCTCAAACACCCATCCTGGCTCAGGAATTGAAAAATCTTCGTCATGGTTTGTGACGTGGTCTCTTCGGCAGTCCTCAAAAGTAGGCGGCGAGAATCCAACAAAGCTAGCAGGGGTTTATGCACTATCATTTGATGATCCAGGGGATGGCAACTCTGAGAGACCGTGGGTTGGGGAGATTGTAAGTAGTGAGCACATTGGTTGATGTGAAGACGAGACATACAATTCTCAGGATACTCTGCAAGAAATCCAGTTATACATAGGAGATTGCAACAATCCAAGACAGCAAGGCAATCGTATGAGGGGCTTTGGAGCACACAAAGAAACCCCAACACAATGGACTCATCCAACAAGGCAAAAGTGAATAAACCCGCTTGAGAACCAAGGAAAACCATGATGTCTTGAGAATATGCTTTAAAATTGCCATGGAGAAAAGGTTTTCGGGCAGGTTGCAGGAGATGCAGATTTCTTGCCATAAGAGTCTGGGGAGCATGATGCATGAAAGATCTCCAAAAATGAAACTGCACAGAACTTGGTTGGATGCCAAATAAAAGCATAAACAGGTTTAAAAAGGAGGGGTGGCTTGTTTTGTTCAAAAGACCTTCTATGTGACTTACTTAAAAAGCAAATTTAATGACAAATACTACATGGCTTAGAACAACTGAGGAGAAAAACATGCTTTGTTCCTATTTCATGATAACGTCAGAGGGGGTCAGCTATGATGGCCGCCTCTCCAACTTAAGAGTAGACATGGCAACATTCACAGAAGAGGGATAAAATGAAATAGAATGAAATGTGATCCTCTGTGGATGGTTGAGAAGGGTCATGGAAATGAAGTGGTTGCACATGGGAAATATATGAGAGAAGTTATGACACGGCTGTACTAACAATGTGCTAGAGTACTCACATGGTTATGGTCAACAAGATACGCCTACAAAACTGCAGTGAGCAACACTAACACTAACACTAGGCAAATTAATTTGGACTACTTGCTCATCTCAAATAGTAGACCGCAAAGGCTCCGATATTTTTATATATGAGATTAAACCATAGAGCAGTCATGGCGAAAATTGCGTGGGGTACTAGGATACAGAATGGAAAGGGTTCATAATTTTATTTTATTTTTCCAAAAAGACGACTTCATTGAGTATGAATGAAAGCCGCAGGAGCAAGCTCAAATGCGGGATTACATCATGACATGCATGAAAGAAAAAACAGCTCAAAAAGAGCTAACAAAAATCCAAGGTGGAGGCTGAAAATGCAGCCTCAACCCGAAAGAAGACTCGGAGAAGAACGGAGATCCTCTCCAAACTCTGAAAAAAGTCTCTCTCCTGGCTATAGCTGCTTTGGAGGATCCCTGCATGCTCGCCCAGATGGCCATCAATGTGTGTATAGTATCAGTCCATATACTAGCCATAGACTGAGCCAGAATCTCCCAAGATGTGTCTACCGAGGCATGAGCAGCTCTAAAACGAGTGAAGGGAACATCCTAGAGATAGCATGAGTCTCTGATCTTCTGGAAGCTGTCTAAAAGCCTTCCAGGCACCTACAGTGGAAGCAGGTCCCCTCTCCCATGTAGACCACTGCATATGATGTGACACTCCCAGTGATCTGCCATGCTCATCCAATATGGATTCATTCCACATAACTAGCTGCCTGTCTATTTCTTCGCGAGAGGAGGGTGTAACTCTCTGAAGAGTGTCTCTGAAGCTGCCCCAAGCTTTCAGAATGGAAGCCATAAGAGGGGAAGAGGGAGATCTAAGATGGGCTGAAGTAAAAATCCATCTGGGGCTGTCCATCCAACCTCCCCCGTGAGAAGATGTACAAGACTGAATGCTGCGTAGGAAAAAGTTCGTCCAAGGCTCCTGTCCAGGCATCAATCCTCTCACTACAAATTTGCAGAGCAAGGCCATACACTGCAAATTTGGATCAATAATATTGAGACCTCTTTTCCCAATGATCTGAGATATACAACCTCTAGATCTACACCAACAAGAGCAAACCATCCAAGCAGTAGCCAATAATACCTGGTTCACAACCACTACTCTAGATGCAAGGTCAAGTCTGGCAGAACTCCAAAAAATGAGTTTCCTCCTGATGCTCTCCAATACGGGAGCAAACTGATGTGCTGGAGAGATGCCCACCCCAACCTGGCATCGTAAGTACCTGATTTGTTCCAATTAATATGGGCCCCTGCTACAGTGCAAAACAAATCCAAGGCTGTTCTAAAAGAGGTGAGTGTATGTGGTGTGGCATCCAAAAAAACAGCCGATCCAAAAGCTCATCCTCTTGCCTCAACGGAAGACTCAGCCCTATAATATCAGCTTGAGCTCTAAGGTAGTAACTCATAGCTTTAGCCACAAATAAAAAGAGAAAGGGGGCTAAAGGACATCCCTGACAGACCGATCTGGTAATCTGAAATCTGTCTCCCCTGACTCCACCAATGAGAACCTGGATATGGGCTGATTTGTAGAGAGCTGACACCCCTCTGATGCATGCATCTGTGAATCCAAAGCGAGAGAGGGTACCCTCTAGAAAACCCCAGTCTATCATAAGCTTTCTCCAAGTCCAGGAGTAGAATGACAAGCCTATGGCCATTATATATGGCCCATTCAAAAGCCTCCCAAAATGACAAAATATTATCGAAGATGCTCTTGCCATGCACAAAACCCATCTGCGTATCATGTATAAGATCTGGAAGAAAGGGCTGCAGACGTAGGCTGATTGCTTTTGCTAGCATTTTCTACAAAGTGCCCAACAAATTGATCGGTCTCCACTGCAACACTAAATTCCTGCAACCTCCTTTAGAGATAAGATGAATGAGGCCCTTCGTGAGTGAGTTTGGCATCTCACGCAAGTCCCAAATGCCCTGCAGGGCTAAGATAATGTGATCCCCGATCTGATTCCAAAATGAAATAAAGAAAGAGGGTGTAAGGCCATCTAAACCAAGACACTTGCCCTTGTGAAGGGTAGAGAGAGCAGTCCTGAACTCTATGTTGGTGAATGGTGCATCAAGTGAGACTATCATATCTCCAGTCACCCGTAAGTGCTGCCAAATAATAACTCAAGCATCATCTCTGGCCTGAGTATCACAATCTGTTGTAAGAAGGGAGGCATAGAAATCTGTAGCTACCTAGAAGACGGTATTTGGATGTGTCTGTAAAACTCCGACTGAGTCAACAAGCTGTGAAACACTCTCCCTACTATATCTGGGGCCAAGAGTAGAGAAGAACTGCTTGTTGACCGTACCTCCCGTCTGAAAGGCATACTCTACTCTCTAATCCAACAATGACTGTTGCTGAGTCCTTGCTGCAGCAAGGCGCTCCTGAACCCAAGCATTTGTAGGCCTCTTCTACTCTTCCCTCTGAAGAGGAGTCAAGTACTGACAGATAACTATCTCTTGCCAGAGGATCTCACCTCTCCTGAACATAGCCACTGAGTGATAAAAGTCACTAATATCCAAGAGGGCTGCTGCTATAACTGACGGGGAAAGCAGCCCATCGTACATGTGAGATACCCAAGTCTGCACACTGTCTCTGTGAGGCCCTCCTCTGCGTAGAATGCATATGGAATCTTGATACTGGCAAAGTGACTACTCACCTGAGGATCTAAAACATACATAACAACTGGGAAGTGATCTGAAGTGGACACCCCAGGTATAATGCATACTATCCCACCTCTGTCCAAAGCCCAATCATCCACATAAAATCTATCAATCCGTGGATGGATGGGCATCTGCAACCTCCTATTCGACCAATAAAACGGAAGTGATTGCGGCCGAGTGTGAAAAGTATCATCATGCCAAGCATCTCTGCCACTGTACTGAAAAAGGAAGGCATCCCAGGCTGCTCTCTCTAGGGAATGTAAGCCACCTTCCCTATCACCTCTTTTGTCTGTGGGCATTTCAACCATATTGAAATCACCCCCCATGATCCAAGACTGTGCAATGCATGACCAAAAAAGCAGCTCCTTCCAGAAAAGAACACGGTCTCCTCTTGAATTGGGGACATAAAGGTTTAAGAAACCAACCTTACGTCCACCAATCAAAAGAATGACCCACTAAGCTCTAGAGGGAACTATGATCCCATGTCCAATCACCAAGGGTAGTAGAAAAGAAGAAACAGAAATACGAGTACCTCCCCTGGTGCCCACGGCGGGTAACTAAAAAGTATGCCCTAATAGAAGCTTACCCGACTTGGCACAATCCCTGAAATCCAGTCTGTGTTCCTGAATCATGAGGACATCAATGGCATCCCCAGTAACACCTGGATGAAGTTGGTTACGAATGAGTTGCCTACGGCGGCGGTGAGCTACAACTCCAAGGCCCTGAATGTTCCAACTGGCAATCCTCATCGACGAGACGAAGAGGCCGAATAAAATACTCTACCCGACCTGGTAGCGGAGATATCTCTCTCTTGGGAAAAATTCCTCCTATCAAGAGGAGGGAAGTCAACTGGGGAAAGTACTCCCACACCTGCAGAGGGGAAGCTCTATCCATGGTGCTTTGAACGAGGTGCTCCCCAAGGGTAGAGGGTACAAACTCCTTCTCTAAACCAAACTCTGTCATGTCTGCCAAGACTGCAAAAGAATTCCTGAATGATGCTCCTGGCGCGTAGGTGTGCGGAGGATCCCTACGGATGAAGGAGTAGAAGCAATAATCCCCTTACCTCTGTCAAGACGTGAAGTAGGAACAAGAGGAAAAGGGGGCTGTTGCTGTTGATGGATCTCGGCCAAAATAGCAGCATTAGCCTTGAGTACATCATAGGCTTCAGCAAAGGCTTGCTCCCTAGGAGAAAGCTCCTTCACATGAAAATCTCAAGAGATAGGAGCAACCTCATCAGCACAAGGAATTAAAACAAGTATATCTCATACCTGTAAGGAAGGGTCCGTTGCGCCATCAATAACCTCCTGATGTGGAGCAATAACTCTGACTGGCACCCAACGAGGGATGACTAGAACAGAACGTGCTAAAGGTCCCATGCGCGCTGTGAACGAAGCTCTAGGACGAGACGCTGTAGCCGACGGTCCTGGATGAGAGGTGGAAGGTCCAACAGCGCAAGAAGTAATAGGATGTGCAGTAGAACGTGAAGTAGGTCCAGCCGAGGTAGTGCTAGGAGGCACAACACCCATGGACCTTTTGGGCCTTTTCTTTTTTTTTCTTCCTTGGGAATTCACTGGCAAAGTGCCCAGGGGTCTTGCCAATCCTACATTGATCCTGTCTCCCAACAGCGATCTCGACTCTCTGCCTGAAGAAGGAGCCATCTAGACACAGGAGCATGATGTGGTCATCCGTAAGGTTAGGATCAGAGGCGACCACCCTAACACGTGGTACCTTGTTTGATCTGACTGCCTCTGCTACCAAAGAAGGCATCCTAGGAAGAGGGGGAGGGGGTCTCGGTAACCATCCCGAAAGCGGCTCCGATGGAAAATAAGAGTCAATGGTACACTTGAGGAAGGCCAAGGAATTTGAGGAAGAGTGCAAATGTCCGGCCATCCTCCTCCACAGGGTCAAAGCCCAACAAGAAAGGTGTCAAGAAGATCCTCTTGGAGCTCAATGCCAAAGGACTGGCCTGAAGCACAGGACCTTCTGCATCCGGGGAATTAAAAATAACCTGAAAGAAATCTTGACCAAGCAGACAAACGTCTGTGAGGTGCCCTGCGAGGTCTCCAAGTAAAGCGGCGAGCATCCAATCCCTGGCTTGTAATCTGGAAGGTTGGAACCCATGGATGCGAGCAAAGAGCGATGTCGAGCTTTCTTGCTTTGTATCTTTTTTGAGCTGGTGCAACTCGTCTTTTGAGAATGTGATGGTTTTCACGGCCGGTGGGAGCGGGCGAGGATTAGCTGAAGGCTGAGCCATCGTCAATCAAGGTGGAAAGGCCGACACGAACACAATTGAACTCCATCCGACTAAGATGCTGCTAGAAAGGAGAGGGAGAACGCTGAGGGGAGGGACACTAGGATCGAGAAAGAGAGGAGGAGGGGGGGAGAGGCTAAGAGAGGGAGGAGAAGAGGAGAGGAGGAGAGAGGCTAGAGAGGGGCGATCTGGGAGAGGCTGAGGGGAGGAGAGGGGCTGAAGGAGGCGTGGAGGAGTGAGGATAGGGGTGGGGGAAAGGAGGTGGAAGAGGGGCTGAGGGAGGCGGGGGAGAGGGCGGGAGTACGGGAGAGGAGAAGGGGTTGAGGAAAGAGGAGAGAGTAGGCAGGGGTAGGGGCTGAGAGAGGGGGCTGAGGAGGGCAGGAGTAGAGGCGGGGGTAGGGGCTGAGAGAGGGGGCTGTGGAGGGCGGAGAAGAGGTGGGGTAGGGGCGGATGTAGGGGACGGGAGAGGCGGGGATAGGGGTGGGATAGGTGGGGAAAGGGGCAAGGATCGAGAGACAGGGAGAGAGCTGAGGGAGGCGAAGAAGGGAAGGTAGGGAGGGGACTGAGGGGAGGGAGGAGAGGGGGGCGGGGAAGGGAGGCAGAGGGCAGCACCGTAGGCGGGGAGCAGCAGCAGCTCCTCGTTCGAATTATTTTGAGGCTGATGGGGGTTCATAATTTGCAACTAAGCTTTCTTCATATGCTCCATTGGTGGAGGCCATGAGTATTTCCTCTGGGCGGGGCTTTTGACTGGAGTCTTGGTGTCTCTAAAACACAAAGATCATGTGCTCTTTCCCTCTGCTCTGCTCTATAGGATGAACCCAAGGGCGTTGTGAAGTAGCTTGGCACTGGGATGTTACAATGAGGGTGCCTCAAATGGGGCGAAAGCTTGCTGTTATGTAGCCTGTTAAGGGCAAAAGCAGCAACAGCAAAGAGGAACTAGGGGGGGAGTCCTTAGATTTTATCATTAATACGTTGTATCTAGTTTATAGTGAGATATGAAAAGACGGAAGTTCTAGGACCAGGCGGAGAACTGACGAGGCACGGCAACCGTGAAGGAGTTATGTGTGCCGGTTAGATAAAAGAGAAGAGAGCGATCATTCAGGGGGCTCATTGATGAGGATCGGAGCAAGGATCAGTGTGATCAGAAGAGGAACATTGTTATGTATCAGAGAGTACGGTGTTGTACTGCTCGGAGAAGTGTAATACAGATATTCTATTGCATCTATCTTATTGTTTTATCATGAATGATTCTGTCGATCACTGTTCTACTCTATGAATTTTCATACGCAGTTCTGAAGTTCGATTACGCATGTAAATCTGTCGCAGTAGTGCGTTTCGAGTTAGTCTTCAGAGTAGAGAGGGCTAACACTTTGGCGACCACGGAAGATTTCCATGTTCGTCGCGGTGGATACCCCGGAGAGGTTGGATGCTCCCCATCTGTAATACTCTGATTCCTCGGTGCGTAGACTAGCGCATGAATGACGCTGGGAGTGAGCCAGGGGGAACATCGCGCTCTCCGGCACGGCCTCGGGAGCCTGCAACTCCAGTATCGGCACGTACAACCCGCGAGGAACGGCATGACAGATATGTGGCTCAACGTGATCTTCTCTTCGGCTTCTTCACGGATAGTGAGAGTAGTAGCCGCTCTGACACACCTCCGCTGATCCCAGGAGAGGAAGGTCCAGTCGTTTCCGGTGTTCAGGAGGAAGGCGAATCCTCCGGACGCAGTAGCCCGTTCGATTTAACAAGTACTCCTCCGGAAGACGAAGCGTCACCGTTGCGGAATTCCCCACCACCGAGTCCCAGGAGACGGAGGGGTGGTGTGCCTGCAGGAAGCGGAGCCCCAGGTCCGTCACCAGATCCCGGTAGGGGAGGTGGAGGCGGTGGAGGCGGAGGCGGGGGTGGAGTTCCGGCGGTAAGTAGCGCGGCTATTCCACCACTGGTACCCAGGATGACGGTGAAGTACCCCAAGTTTTCAGGACGGGATAAGGAGGATGCGGATGCACATATACTGTCATTTGAGATGGCATGGATGGTGAATACGGCTCCACCAGTGCAGGCGACAGATCTTATGAAGATGGCGACTTTCATCCCGACACTGCAGAAGCAGGCGGCAGTATGGATCGCGCAATATGGAGCTACCCATTTCGCCACGTTTGATCTACTGCGGGATGCTTTTTTGCTCCGGTTTCGGGAGGACAAGACCCGTGTTCATGTCCTGGCCAAACTGGGGAAACTGGAACAGAAGAACCAAGAAGTGGAGGCGTATGCGGCCAGGTTTCGGTCGTTGATCCGCCGCCTCGATGCAGCAACTACCCCGGCAGTCCCCATCCAAAATGCTTACTTCATGGAGGGGCTGAATAAAGGATTGAAAAGGTCCCTGGCATCGTTGGATCTGGACGCTCTTTCATTGGAAGAAGTCGTCCAAGCAGCGGTGAGGGCGGAACAAGTTCTGTTTACTTCCAAGGGAAGGAAAGGAAAAGTGAAGTATGAGGAGGCTGAGGGAGACTCCGATACCGATAATGAGGAGGAATCGGATCAGTCGGATGAGGAGGAGGACAAACGTTCCATGAGGCGGAAGGCTGGAAAAACGGCAGGGAAGTCATTTCCGGAAGGATCTGCTGCCGGAGCCAAAAGCCGGGATAGTGGAATAGGGTCCTCTTCAAAAGTTCGCAAGGATACTTGGTGTAATCGGTGCCGGAATGCAGGACACTTAGCAGAGGAATGCGGTTTGAATGAGCGGTGGTGTGCGATTTGCCAAACAGCGACGCATACCACGGAGATCTGCCGCTATAACGCACGAATAGCCCCGACACCAGCGGTGGCGGCGGTAGTTGCGGCACCAGCCGCAGCACCAGCCGCGGTACCAGCCGCACCGGCGAGAAGACCTTGGCGGCCGAGAACGGCTGGAACAGGTGCAGATGAACCAGCCGGGGAACGGACGTTCCTATGTTTTTATTGCAATCAACCCGGACATCGAAAGGTAGATTGCGAATTATTTAAGCGCCACAAGGCGGAAAGGGAAGCAACCCGGGGATCCGGAGAAGGCAAGTCCGCACCAGCAGTGAATGCGGTTCTGATTATCGAATGCGATGATGCCAGTCAGCAACAGGATAGCAAGGAGCCTAGTCCGAAGTCCGAAGAAGTACCGGAAGTACCGGCGGGTGTCCCTGTTGAAGGCAAAGTGGGAGGAAGTGCGAGCGGAGATGTGCTCGTGGTCACACGATCCCAGGAAAAGGTGCGGGAATACAAGGCCCCGCAAGAGAAGGGGAGACCTACGGCGTTGGACTGGCAGGCACAACAAAAGGTGCGGTCGACGGTCGGTGAATGGGTCCAGAAAACCCCAACGGTGTTACCTAGGCCGAGCGCGGAAAAGGCAGTCTCGGTGACGGAGAATGGTGCGAAGGTGGCAAGGCGCCTGCAAGGAAAGCAGCCAGAAGCGACTTGTCTACCTACCAGTCAGAAGGACAGCCTGATGACCGGCGAGGAGGGTGTTGAACCATATGATTTATGGCAGGATTTGCGGAAACAGCAAATACACATGACAATGGAGCAATTGTTAGCATTGGTACCCAATTTCCGGAGTTCTCTCATCAAACAATTGACGGAACCAGTCAGGGCGATGGAGTCGGAGATGGAAGCGGTAACAATGGAAGTGTCGTCAGACGGATCTGCAAAGCCTGAAGCGGAAGTACAGCCTCATGTTTTTGACGAAGCGGTCCCGGTAATTTCCGTAACACTGGAGAACAGCCGTGTGGGAGGGGTGTTGCTGGACGGAGGGTCTGGGGTCAACATCCTGTCCGAACAAATGCTGGTGCCATTGGGTATCACAAAATGGGAATCAGCACCCTTCGCCGTTCGGATGGCAGACCAACGGAGAGTGCAGCCGTTAGGATTGCTCCGTGGATTGAAAATGGAGGTTTGCGGCGTGAAGTTCGAAATCGCTGCGGTGATTCTCCGGATGGAGGATATTAGCGGGTCATACCCGTTATTGCTCGAAAGACCGTGGTTGCGGCAGGCCCGTGTGAAACAAGACTGGCAATCAGACCGCATCACCATTCGGAAAGGAAAAAAGAAGCTGAAGCTCTCGGTACATACCAAACAAGGGCTGAGGACACCATTCCGACCGACGATGGCGGAAGGTATCCATATGATGGACGGAATGGGGGTCGAAGAGGAGGATGACTACTTCAGTAGGAATACGGAGCTGGTAAGCTTGTTCGAGGTCGATGTGGTTGCCGTTTTAAAGCAATATCAGCATCAGATTCCCTCGGCTACGCAGGAGTCATCCAGTTCCACGAAAGAACCAGTCGAAGGGAGTCTACCGGAAGGCACAGGAGACATGCCGGACGAAGCGGGAGTGGCGGAGGCGGAAAGAGTTTTCGAGCAGGAACTCCGTCGCTCGCGGAGGGTCAAAGAAGACGAGCTGCTGGATCTTAACCTCGGGACGGAGGAGGAGCCAAAGAACGTCCGTGTCAGTGCGAAGCTCGATAAAGGATTTCGGGGAAAATTGGAGACATTGCTGAAATCCTTCAAAGACGTGTTCGCCTGGGACTACACAGATTTGCTCGGCATCGATCCCAAATTCTATCAGCACAGGATCAATCTGCAGAAGGATGCGATACCGGTTCGGCAACAACGGTATAGAATGAACCCGAACTATGCCCAGAGGGTGAAGGAGGAGCTGGACAGGTTGCTAAAGGTCGGGTTTATCTATCCGGTTGACCGTGCAACGTGGCTTTCGCCAATAGTGATTGTTCCGAAAAAGAATTTGAAGTTGCGGGTGTGTGTTGACTACAGAAAGCTTAACGCGGCGACAATCACGGATCCGTTTCCCTTGCCGTTTAATGATACTATGCTGGATACAGTGGCAGGTCACGAGATGTATTCTTTTCTGGATGGCTTCAGTGGGTATAACCAGGTGCAGATGGCACCAGAAGATCGAGAGAAAACAGCCTTCATCACGGAGTGGGGAGCATTTGTTTTCCTGGTGATGGCATTTGGGCTAAAGAATGCTCCGGCAACATTTCAACGCATGGTCCAAGAAATATTTGATGATTATTTACTAATCTTTATGCAGGTATTTCTGGACGATTTCAGTGTTTTCGGGAGTCGCAAGCAGCACCTTGAGCATCTGAAGAAATGCTTAACCCGGTGTAGGGAGGCACGGTTGTGTCTGAACCCTATGAAATGTGCATTCGCCATGGGCAGCGGTATGCTGCTGGGTTGCATTATCTCGGCGGAAGGCATTGCGGTAGATCCGGCGAAGGTCGAAGCGATTCGGCAGGCCAAGGTTCCTGGCAACGGTAAGCAGCTCGGGAGATTCCTAGGGCAGGTTAAATGGCACAGCCGAATGCTGCGGTATCTGGCGGATGTGGCGACACCACTGTATGACCAACTCAACAAAGTACCGATAGTCTGGTCTCCTATTTGTGACTTAGCTTTTCGACGGCTCAAACTGATGTTGGCGACAGTACCGGTGGTTCAGCCGCCAGATTGGACGAAGATGTTTCATGTCTTCGTGGATGCCTCGGACGTGGCTATTGGTAGTGTCCTCATGCAGGAAGCGACAAGCAAGTGGTTCCGACCGGTGTATTATGCAAGTCGCAGGTTGTCAAAAGCCGAACGGAATTACTCTACGACGGAGCGGGAAGCATTGGGGATGATTTATTCCGTAACAAAGTTTCGTCACTACCTGTTGGGGAATCGGTTCACGTTTCATGTGGATCATTCCGCCTTGTTGTATTTGGTACACAAGCCCGAGCTCACTGGAAAGTTGGCCCGGTGGATGCTGCTTTTACAGGAGTTCGACTTCACGGTGGTCCATCGACCAGGAAGTACACATGCCGTAGCGGATTACCTTTCGCGGTTGGAATCTGGCGAAGACCCGATGGGTGTGGAAGACGATTTTCCGGATGCCCAGCTGTTCGAACTGGAGGCGGTGGTACCGGCAGCTCCAAAGACGTGGTACGACGACATGTTTCACTTTGTCGACACGGGCCAGATGCGCGACAGAATGTCGCGAGACCAGCGAAAACGGCTCGCGCTCAAGAGCAGAGACTTCCGGATCATTGCTGACCAATTGTATAAGCAGGGGCTAGATGGTGTGTTGCGACGGTGTGTACCCACATGAGCAGGAGGTCATCCTGGAAGAGGCTCACCAAGGAATCAGCGGTGGACACTTCGCAGGAGAAGTAACCGGACGGAAGGTACTCCAAGGAGGTCTGTGGTGGCCAACATTAATGGGGGATGCGCATAGGTTCGTCAAAAGATGCGATGTGTGCCAGAGGTTGGGCCAGCCATCAGGTCGGGACTGGATGCCGCATAATCCCATACTGGCCCTCGAACCGTTCATGAAGTGGGGGCTGGACTTTGTAGGTCCGTTTTCGCCGCCGGCGAGGAGGACATGTAACCGGTATATCCTGGTGGCGACGGATTACTGTACCAAATGGGTGGAGGCCAGAGCACTGAAGGATAATTCGGCAAAGGCTGTGGCCAGATTCCTTTATGAAGCCATTATGACACGGTACGGAGAATGACTAGCAACACCTTATTCGAGGACTCCGCCTGTCCGTTTGCCTGAGGGTAATACACTGTGGACTTCTTATGAATGATTAGGTGCCGGGTAACCAGTTCCCGTAACACCGCATTAATGAAATGCCCACCTTGATCCGTGACGAGCTCAACCGGACATCCGTACCGTGTCATAATGGCTTCATAAAGGAATCTGGCCACAGCCTTTGCCGAATTATCCTTCAGTGCTCTGGCCTCCACCCATTTGGTACAGTAATCCGTCGCCACCAGGATATACCGGTTACCTGTCCTCGCCGGCGGCGAAAACGGACCTACAAAGTCCAGTCCCCACTTCATGAACGGTTCGAGGGCCAGTATGGGATTATGCGGCATCCGGTCCCGACCTGATGGCTGGCCCAACCTCTGGCACACATCGCATCTTTTGACGAACCTATGCGCATCCCCCATTAATGTTGGCCACCACAGACCTCCTTGGAGTACCTTCCGTCCGGTTACTTCTCCTGCGAAGTGTCCACCGCTGATTCCTTGGTGAGCCTCTTCCAGGATGACCTCCTGCTCATGTGGGTACACACACCGTCGCAACACACCATCTAGCCCCTGCTTATACAATTGGTCAGCAATGATCCGGAAGTCTCTGCTCTTGAGCGCGAGCCGTTTCCGCTGGTCTCGCGACATTCCGTCGCGCATCTGGCCCGTGTCGACAAAGTGAAACATGTCGTCGTACCACGTCTTTGGAGCTGCCGGTACCACCGCCTCCAGTTCGAACAGCTGGGCATCCGGAAAATCGTCTTCCACACCCATCGGGTCTTCGCCAGATTCCAACCGCGAAAGGTAATCCGCTACGGCATGTGTACTTCCTGGTCGATGGACCACCGTGAAGTCGAACTCCTGTAAAAGCAGCATCCACCGGGCCAACTTTCCAGTGAGCTCGCGCTTGTGTACCAAATACAACAAGGCGGAATGATCCACATGAAACGTGAACCGATTCCCCAACAGGTAGTGACGAAACTTTGTTACGGAATAAATCATCCCCAATGCTTCCCGCTCCGTCGTAGAGTAATTCCGTTCGGCTTTTGACAACCTGCGACTTGCATAATACACCGGTCGGAACCACTTGCTTGTCGCTTCCTGCATGAGGACACTACCAATAGCCACGTCCGAGGCATCCACGAAGACATGAAACATCTTCGTCCAATCTGGCGGCTGAACCACCGGTGCTGTCGCCAACATCAGTTTGAGCCGTCGAAAAGCTAAGTCACAAGCAGGAGACCAGACTACCGGTACTTTGTTGAGTTGGTCATACAGTGGTGTCGCCACATCCGCCAGATACCGCAGCATTCGGCTGTGCCATTTAACCTGCCCTAGGAATCTCCCGAGCTGCTTACCGTTGCCAGGAACCTTTGCCTGCCGAATCGCTTCGACCTTCGCCGGATCTACCGCAATGCCTTCCGCCGAGACAATGCAACCCAGCAGCATACCGCTGCCCACGGCGAATGCACATTTCATAGGGTTGAGACACAACCGTGCCTCCCTACACCGGGTTAAGCATTTCTTCAGATGCTCAAGGTGCTGCTCGCGACTCCCGAAAACACTGAAATCGTCCAGAAATACCTGCATAAAGATTAGTAAATAATCCTCAAATATTTCTTGGACCATGCGTTGAAATGTTGCCGGAGCATTCTTTAGCCCAAATGCCATCACCAGGAAAACAAATGCTCCCCACTCCGTGATGAAGGCTGTTTTCTCTCGATCTTCTGGTGCCATCTGCACCTGGTTATACCCACTGAAGCCATCCAGAAAAGAATACATCTCGTGACCTGCCACTGTATCCAGCATAGTATCATTAAACGGCAAGGGAAACGGATCCGTGATTGTCGCCGCGTTAAGCTTTCTGTAGTCAACACAGACCCGCAACTTCAAATTCTTTTTCGGAACAATCACTATTGGCGAAAGCCACGTTGCACGGTCAACCGGATAGATAAACCCGACCTTTAGCAACCTGTCCAGCTCCTCCTTCACCCTCTGGGCATAGTTCGGGTTCATTCTATACCGTTGTTGCCGAACCGGTATCGCATCCTTCTGCAGATTGATCCTGTGCTGATAGAATTTGGGATCGATGCCGAGCAAATCTGTGTAGTCCCAGGCGAACACGTCTTTGAAGGATTTCAGCAATGTCTCCAATTTTCCCCGAAATCCTTTATCGAGCTTCGCACTGACACGGACGTTCTTTGGCTCCTCCTCCGTCCCGAGGTTAAGATCCAGCAGCTCGTCTTCTTTGACCCTCCGCGAGCGACGGAGTTCCTGCTCGAAAACTCTTTCCGCCTCCGCCACTCCCGCTTCGTCCGGCATGTCTCCTGTGCCTTCCGGTAGACTCCCTTCGACTGGTTCTTTCGTGGAACTGGATGACTCCTGCGTAGCCGAGGGAATCTGATGCTGATATTGCTTTAAAACGGCAACCACATCGACCTGGAACAAGCTTACCAGCTCCGTATTCCTACTGAAGTAGTCATCCTCCTCTTCGACCCCCATTCCGTCCATCATATGGATACCTTCCGCCATCGTCGGTCGGAATGGTGTCCTCAGCCCTTGTTTGGTATGTACCGAGAGCTTCAGCTTCTTTTTTCCTTTCCGAATGGTGATGCGGTCTGATTGCCAGTCTTGTTTCACACGGGCCTGCCGCAACCACGGTCTTTCGAGCAATAACGGGTATGACCCGCTAATATCCTCCATCCGGAGAATCACCGCAGCGATTTCGAACTTCACGCCGCAAACCTCCATTTTCAATCCACGGAGCAATCCTAACGGCTGCACTCTCCGTTGGTCTGCCATCCGAACGGCGAAGGGTGCTGATTCCCATTTTGTGATACCCAATGGCACCAGCATTTGTTCGGACAGGATGTTGACCCCAGACCCTCCGTCCAGCAACACCCCTCCCACACGGCTGTTCTCCAGTGTTACGAAAATTACCGGGACCGCTTCGTCAAAAACAGGAGGCTGTACTTCCGCTTCAGGCTTTGCAGATCCGTCTGACGACACTTCCATTGTTACCGCTTCCATCTCCGACTCCATCGCCCTGACTGGTTCCGTCAATTGTTTGATGAGAGAACTCCGGAAATTGGGTACCAATGCTAACAATTGCTCCATTGTCATGTGTATTTGCTGTTTCCGCAAATCCTGCCATAAATCATATGGTTCAACACCCTCCTCGCCGGTCATCAGGCTGTCCTTCTGACTGGTAGGTAGACAAGTCGCTTCTGGCTGCTCTCCTTGCAGGCGCCTTGCCACCTTCGCACCATTCTCCGTCACCGAGACTGCCTTTTCCGCGCTCGGCCTAGGTAACACCGTTGGGGTTTTCTGGACCCATTCACCGACCGTCGACCGCACCTTTTGTTGTGCCTGCCAGTCCAACGCCGTAGGTCTCCCCTTCTCTTGCGGGGCCTTGTATTCCCGCACCTTTTCCTGGGATCGTGTGACCACGAGCACATCTCCGCTCGCACTTCCTCCCACTTTGCCTTCAACAGGGACACCCGCCGGTACTTCCGGTACTTCTTCGGACTTCGGACTAGGCTCCTTGCTATCCTGTTGCTGACTGGCATCATCGCATTCGATAATCAGAACCGCATTTACTGCTGGTGCGGACTTGCCTTCTCCGGATCCCCGGGTTGCTTCCTTTTCCGCCTTGTGGCGCTTAAATAATTCGCAATCTACCTTTCTATGTCCGGGTTGATTGCAATAAAAACATAGGAACGTCCGATTACACCAAGTATCCTTGCGAACTTTTGAAGAGGACCCTATTCCACTATCCCGGCTTTTGGCTCCGGCAGCAGATCCTTCCGGAAATAACTTCCCTGCCGCTTTTCCAGCCTTCCGCCTCATGGAACGTTTGTCCTCCTCCTCATCCGACTGATCCGACTCCTCCTCATTATCGGTATCGGAGTCTCCCTCAGCCTCCTCATACTTCACTTTTCCTTTCCTTCCCTTGGAAGTAAACAGAACTTGTTCCGCCCTCACCGCTGCTTGGACGACTTCTTCCAATGAAAGAGCTTCCAGATCCAACGATGCCAGGGACCTTTTCAATCCTTTAATCAGCCCCTCCATGAAGTAAGCATTTTGGATGGGGACTGCCGGGGTAGTTGCTGCATCGAGGCGGCGGATCAACGACCGAAACCTGGCCGCATACGCCTCCACTTGTTGGTTCTTCTGTTCCAGTCTCCCCAGTTTGGCCAGGACATGAACACGGGTCTTGTCCTCCCGAAACCGAAGCAAAAAGGCATCCCGCAGTAGATCAAACGTGGCGAAATGGGTAGCTCCATATTGCGCGATCCATACTGCCGCCTGCTTCTGCAGTGTCGGGATGAAAGTCGCCATCTTCATAAGATCTGTCGCCTGCACTGGTGGAGCCGTATTCACCATCCATGCCATCTCAAATGACAGTATATGTGCATCCGCATCCTCCTTATCCCGTCCCGAAAACTTGGGGTACTTCACCGTCATCCTGGGTACCAGTGGTGGAATAGCCGCGCTACTTACCGCCGGAACTCCACCCCCGCCTCCGCCTCCACCGCCTCCACCTCCCCTACCGGGATCTGGTGACGGACCTGGGGCTCCGCTTCCTGCAGGCACACCACCCCTCCGTCTCCTGGGACTCGGTGGTGGGGAATTTCGCAACGGTGACGCTTCGTCTTCCGGAGGAGTATTTGTTAAATCGAACGGGCTACTGCGTCCGGAGGATTCGCCTTCCTCCTGAACACCGGAAACGACTGGACCTTCCTCTCCTGGGATCAGCGGAGGTGTGTCAGAGCGGCTACTACTCTCACTATCCGTGAAGAAGCCGAAGAGAAGATCACGTTGAGCCACATATCTGTCATGCCGTTCCTCGCGGGTTGTACGTGCCGATACTGGAGTTACAGGCTCCCGAGGCCGTTCCGGAGAGCGCGATGTTCCCCCTGGCTCACTCCCAGCGTCATTCATGCGCTAGTCCACGCACCGAGGAATCAGAGTATTACAGATGGGGAGCATCCAACCTCTCCGGGGTATCCACCGCGACGAACATGGAAATCTTCCGTGGTCGCCAAAGTGTTAGCCCTCTCTACTCTGAAGACTAACTCGAAACGCACTACTGCGACAGATTTACATGCGTAATCGAACTTCAGAACTGCGTATGAAAATTCATAGAGTAGAACAGTGATCGACAGAATCATTCATGATAAAACAATAAGGTAGATGCAATAGAATATCTGTATTACACTTCTCCGAGCAGTACAACACCGTACTCTCTGATACATAACAATGTTCCTCTTCTGATCACACTGATCCTTGCTCCGATACTCATCAATGAGCCCCCCGAATGATCGCTCTCTTCTCGTTTATCTAACCGGCACACATAACTCCTTCACGGTTGCCGTGATGGTTGCCGTGCCTCTTCAGTTCTCCGCCTGGTCCTAGAACTTCCGTCTTTTCATATCTCACTATAAACTAGATACAACGTATTAATGATAATGATCTAAGGACTCCCCCCCTAGTTCCTCTTTGCTGTTGCTGCTTTTGCCCTTAACACTTGGCACTCCCGGTGAATCGGATTCCGGATCCGCATCCGAACCCACCGGTTCTCCGCTACGGTTCATCCTCGACGTCGCCACCGTCATCGTCCGCCACCGCCGCTGCTGCCGCTGGAACTGCTGGAGCCGCCGGCGCCGGTACTTGTACTGCCGGAGCCGCTTGCGCCGGTCGAAGTAAAGGTAGCTGCTGCGGGTTGAGAGCATGGGCATCCACAAAAATTTGGAGCTGTCCATAGAAAGGTGGTGCCGCCGCCCCCGCCTGCTGAGCTACTGCCGCCATCCGATGAATATAGCGGCATGCTGTCCGCAGGTCGACCAACATAGCTGCTCTCTCAACATGACTCGTTCTCCGCAGCTGTTGTAGCTCCTCTTCATGCAGTCGGGTCTTCTCAGATAGAGCGAGTTCGAGATCGGTTACCCGCATACTGCGATCTGCTTTCTTCGCCACACCATCCAGTCGTTTCATTACCCACCCCAATTCCTTGGTTTGGGCACCTGTTGATTGTTCTGCCGTAGTAGCTCTGATCTTCAGCAAATCTGCCATGAGGCTCTTCACCTCAACTTCATGTTGATGGTGCTCTTCTTTCCGGGCGAGCTTGAGTGCCAACAGCTGAGATCTGGCATCGTCACACTGCTGTTGCACCACCGCGACGTGTTCTTGCCGCTGCAAAAATTGCCTTGCGTCAAAGGATTCCCCGTCCGCTGGCTCCGGAAAAGCTGCCACAAAAGCGGCTGCTGCGTCCGCTTGGGGTCGTGGCTTCATTGCGGGAACCTGTGCGATCTCGGGTCTTTTTCCTCTGGCCTTCGCTCTTCGGAGGGCTTCTTCCAGTTCGGCGATCCGTTTGACATAGCCTTCGGAAGAATCCACCGGTCCCGCCGCTGTCTGCTTCCCGAGAGTATTTGCCGATGTAGAACTTCCACCCTCCAGTTGTGCCGCAGTTTTCGTCACCGGTACTAGTGGTAAAAATGCTGTTCCTGCGCCCCCTCCCGCCGGATCATCCTCATCCCTCCGGGCCAACCGTCGATCGAGAGGCCTGCAAGCCCGCTCCAGCTCTACTCGCAATTGACGTTGATGATCAAGAAAAATACCCTGCATCTCTGCGACGAAGGCTTCCGATAAATCCAACAAAAGTGCCTCGTCCAGCATGCGTGTAGAGCTAGAGGGTTGCCGGTACCCCATCACTTCCGCTTCCAACAACTGCACCCTGGCGGTCGCAGTTGTAGCCTTCTCCGTCAATTGTTCCGTCAGCCGCAGGTGTTCTTGAGTTTGGGCGACAATCGCCGTCCTTGCTTCCTCCATATCCTGCTGTCGCCGTGCATCCATCTGTTGGAATTGTAACAACTGCTCCTGCAGCTGTTGATTGCGTTCGAGCAGCCTGGCATTTTCCTGGCGCAACCTCGCCTCATTCTCCTCCAGCTGCCCCTTCTGAAAACATTGGAGCAAGCGCTCCGCCAACCGTCGTGCCGTGACCAGATCATATGTCTCCACCGGCGGAGATAGCTGCAGCTCACCACTCCCCCTTGGGACTACACAGGTTTCCTCCTGACATGCCTGTCTCCCCGAACTGTCCTCCCGAGTGTGGACTGAGCTTTCCCCTTGCAAGGCCTCAGCGTCCGGGCGGGTTTTCTTCAACATTGCTCCTTCCGGCACAAGAGCCAACTTTCTTTTCAATAAACTGGCCATGCGGCTCGATGTTGCTGAGACCGCGGGCCTACTCCTCTGGCTGCCCTGTGGAACTTCTGCCGGAACCACCACCGCAGGTACTATCGCCGTAACCTCCACCGCAGGTACTACCGGAGTCACCTGGTTCCTTGGCATCAGAGCTCCCTCCGTTGTTGATCTTGCTGGTTCCACCTCCTTGGACTCCTTGTCCGAAGCATCGTCTGTGGACTCCTCCACCTCCACATACGACCCTGGGACTACCGGTTCCGCATCTGGTCCGAACAAAAGAAATAAGACTTGCCCCATCCGGGATGTTGCCGTTGGCTTCAAGAGCTTCTTGGCCACCTCCAGAATTCTGTCCGCCATCAGCTTCGCCGAGGGAACCGGTTTCCCTTGCTCCGCCCTCTGGAAATAGGTAAACTGGGCCTGTCCCAGTAGCTCTGCTTTCACCTTCTGCCAGAGTGCCTCCGCAATAAACTTGTAGCATGTCTTCTTCGAAGCATCCAGCTTCTTCATGTTGTACTCCCCCTTGCAACCTGCGCCGAGAGCTGCCTCCATGGCACTGCTGGTAAGCTTCGTGACTTTGCATGGACCATCCACCGGCAAGTGCAACCGGGCCGCTACCAGCTCCTTGCACAAGGTGAAAGTCTTTCCATACACCACGACCTTGCGCCCGCGTGCAAGCTGCGCCAAGATATCTTGCGCCAATGGATGAACTGGTGTCGTAGCCCATGGCAAACCCGCGAACTCCACCAGACGAGTTCGTGTCAGCCAAGACTGCACAGCCTCATCCCCAACAGGTAACGGATTGATCAGATGGAAGACCACCATAGCGGCGAGAAGCTGGGATGCGAGGGAGAAGAGTTCTGGAAAACAAAGAGTCGGAAATAAGCCCCCTTTTGCTTCCAAATTGCCTTTTGGATGCCCTGGTGAACTCCTTGTTTGCATGCAACGATCAAGTGTCCCATCATCCTGATAAAAGCCCCACTTCGAAGATTCAGTAGATTGCATGGCGGCGTCCTCGCTCCGCGACACGAAGCTTTGCTCCCACCGTTTCTCGGAATAAAGTGAGTGATACCATACGTGCGTACTAATAGCCCCCATCATCGGTTTCTCCACCGAAATGGCTATAAATGCATTGGAAATGATCATCACAGGTGGTATCTCCGGAAATGGGTAAGGTGGCATGGGCCCTGTATATGGTCGGAGACGAAATCCATTTACCGGCTTCTGCAACAGCTCCCCCTGTACTGTTCCTAATCGGAACGTGCCGTCACCATAACGCTCCACCACCCAATACGGACCTCCCCACCGTAACTTCAGCTTACCCGGATGCGGACCCATCCGAGTGTTAAACAATATCACGGCATCTCTCCGTTTGAAGGTCTTCTTCTTTGAATGACGGTCCACCCAGACCTTCCGTCTGTCCTGGACTACCTGTGCAAGATACGCACTGTTGAACCGCTCCTCACCCAGCCGATCCAGCTGTTCAATCCTCCGGTCTACGGACTCGTCCCAGCCCAATTTCTCTGCCGCTGCAATCCGCAGACTCGGTACTAGGAATTCCATGGGGACCACTGCTTCAACTCCGTAAACCAACTTGAATGGCGTGAACCCCGTCGCAACCTTATAGGAAGTCCGGAACGCCCATAATGCGGAGTAAAGTTTTTCATCCCAATCTGTCCGATTTTCATTGACCAGCTTTTTCAGAATGACTAGCAACACCTTATTCGAGGACTCCGCCTGTCCGTTTGCCTGAGGGTAATACACTGTGGACTTCTTATGAATGATTAGGTGCCGGGTAACCAGTTCCCGTAACACCGCATTAAGGAAATGCCCACCTTGATCCGTGACGAGCTCAACCGGACATCCGTACCGTGTCATAATGGCTTCATAAAGGAATCTGGCCACAGCCTTTGCCGAATTATCCTTCAGTGCTCTGGCCTCCACCCATTTGGTACAGTAATCCGTCGCCACCAGGATATACCGGTTATCTGTCCTCCTCGCCGGCGGCGAAAACGGACCTACAAAGTCCAGCCCCCACTTCATGAACGGTTCGAGGGCCAGTATGGGATTATGCGGCATCCGGTCCCGACCTGATGGCTGGCCCAACCTCTGACACACATCGCATCTTTTGACGAACCTATGCGCATCCCCCATTAATGTTGGCCACCACAGACCTCCTTGGAGTACCTTCCGTCCGGTTACTTCTCCTGCGAAGTGTCCACCGCTGATTCCTTGGTGAGCCTCTTCCAGGATGACCTCCTGCTCATGTGGGTACACACACCGTCGCAACACACCATCTAGCCCCTGCTTATACAATTGGTCAGCAATGATCCGGAAGTCTCTGCTCTTGAGCGCGAGCCGTTTCCGCTGGTCTCGCGACATTCCGTCGCGCATCTGGCCCGTGTCGACAAAGTGAAACATGTCGTCGTACCACGTCTTTGGAGCTGCCGGTACCACCGCCTCCAGTTCGAACAGCTGGGCATCCGGAAAATCGTCTTCCACACCCATCGGGTCTTCGCCAGATTCCAACCGCGAAAGGTAATCCGCTACGGCATGTGTACTTCCTGGTCGATGGACCACCGTGAAGTCGAACTCCTGTAAAAGCAGCATCCACCGGGCCAACTTTCCAGTGAGCTCGGGCTTGTGTACCAAATACAACAAGGCGGAATGATCCACATGAAACGTGAACCGATTCCCCAACAGGTAGTGACGAAACTTTGTTACGGAATAAATCATCCCCAATGCTTCCCGCTCCGTCGTAGAGTAATTCCGTTCGGCTTTTGACAACCTGCGACTTGCATAATACACCGGTCGGAACCACTTGCTTGTCGCTTCCTGCATGAGGACACTACCAATAGCCACGTCCGAGGCATCCACGAAGACATGAAACATCTTCGTCCAATCTGGCGGCTGAACCACCGGTGCTGTCGCCAACATCAGTTTGAGCCGTCGAAAAGCTAAGTCACAAACAGGAGACCAGACTATCGGTACTTTGTTGAGTTGGTCATACAGTGGTGTCGCCACATCCGCCAGATACCGCAGCATTCGGCTGTGCCATTTAACCTGCCCTAGGAATCTCCCGAGCTGCTTACCGTTGCCAGGAACCTTGGCCTGCCGAATCGCTTCGACCTTCGCCGGATCTACCGCAATGCCTTCCGCCAAGATAATGCAACCCAGCAGCATACCGCTGCCCACGGCGAATGCACATTTCATAGGGTTCAGACACAACCGTGCCTCCCTACACCGGGTTAAGCATTTCTTCAGATGCTCAAGGTGCTGCTTGCGACTCCCGAAAACACTGAAATCGTCCAGAAATACCTGCATAAAGATTAGTAAATAATCATCAAATATTTCTTGGACCATGCGTTGAAATGTTGCCGGAGCATTCTTTAGCCCAAATGCCATCACCAGGAAAGCAAATGCTCCCCACTCCGTGATGAAGGCTGTTTTCTGTCGATCTTCTGGTGCCATCTGCACGTGGTTATACCCACTGAAGCCATCCAGAAAAGAATACATCTCGTGACCTGCCACTGTATCCAGCATAGTATCATTAAACGGCAAGGGAAACGGATCCGTGATTGTCGCCGCGTTAAGCTTTCTGTAGTCAACACAGACCCGCAACTTCAAATTCACCCAGCCGTCTGTCCTGGACTACCTGTGCAAGATACGCACTGTTGAACCGCTCCTCACCCAGCCGATCCAGCTGTTCAATCCTCCGGTCTACGGACTCGTCCCAGCCCAATTTCTCTGCCGCTGCAATCCGCAGACTCGGTACTAGGAATTCCATGGGGACCACTGCTTCAACTCCGTAAACCAACTTGAATGGCGTGAACCCCGTCGCAACCTTATAGGAAGTCCGGAACGCCCATAATGCGGAGTAAAGTTTTTCATCCCAATCTGTCCGATTTTCATTGACCAGCTTTTTCAGAATGACTAGCAACACCTTATTCGAGGACTCCGCCTGTCTGTTTGCCTGAGGGTAATACACTGTGGACTTCTTATGAATGATTAGGTGCCGGGTAACCAGTTCCCGTAACACCGCATTAATGAAATGCCCACCTTGATCCGTGACGAGCTCAACCGGACATCCGTACCGTGTCATAATGGCTTCATAAAGGAATCTGGCCACAGCCTTTGCCGAATTATCCTTCAGTGCTCTGGCATCCACCCATTTGGTACAGTAATCCGTCGCCACCAGGATATACCGGTTACCTGTCCTCCTCGCCGGCGGCGAAAACGGACCTACAAAGTCCAGCCCCCACTTCATGAACGGTTCGAGGGCCAGTGTGGGATTATGCGGCATCCGGTCCCGACCTGATGGCTGGCCCAACCTCTGGCACACATCGCATCTTTTGACGAACCTATGCGCATCCCCCATTAATGTTGGCCACCACAGACCTCCTTGGAGTACCTTCCGTCCGGTTACTTCTCCTGCGAAGTGTCCACCGCTGATTCCTTGGTGAGCCTCTTCCAGGATGACCTCCTGCTCATGTGGGTACACACACCGTCGCAACACACCATCTAGCCCCTGCTTATACAATTGGTCAGCAATGATCCGGAAGTCTCTGCTCTTGAGCGCGAGCCGTTTCCGCTGGTCTCGCGACATTCCGTCGCGCATCTGGCCCGTGTCGACAAAGTGAAACATGTCGTCGTACCACGTCTTTGGAGCTGCCAGTACCACCGCCTCCAGTTCGAACAGCTGGGCATCCGGAAAATCGTCTTCCACACCCATCGGGTCTTCGCCAGATTCCAACCGCGAAAGGTAATCCGCTACGGTATGTGTACTTCCTGGTCGATGGACCACCGTGAAGTCGAACTCCTGTAAAAGCAGCATCCACCGGGCCAACTTTCCAGTGAGCTCGGGCTTGTGTACCAAATACAACAAGGCGGAATGATCCACATGAAACGTGAACCAATTCCCCAACAGGTAGTGACGAAACTTTGTTACGGAATAAATCATCCCCAATGCTTCCCGCTCCGTCGTAGAGTAATTCCGTTCGGCTTTTGACAACCTGCGACTTGCATAATACACCGGTCGGAACCACTTGCTTGTCGCTTCCTGCATGAGGACACTACCAATAGCCACATCCGAGGCATCCACGAAGACATGAAACATCTTCGTCCAATCTGGCGGCTGAACCACCGGTGCTGTCGCCAACATCAGTTTGAGCCGTCGAAAAGCTAAGTCACAAACAGGAGACCAGCTTATCGGTACTTTGTTGAGTTGGTCATACAGTGGTGTCGCCACATCCGCCAGATACCGCAGCATTCGGCTGTGCCATTTAACCTGCCCTAGGAATCTCCCGAGCTGCTTACCGTTGCCAAGAACCTTGGCCTGCCGAATCGCTTCGACCTTCGCCGGATCTACCGCAATGCCTTCCGCCGAGATAATGCAACCCAGCAGCATACCGCTGCCCACGGCGAATGCACATTTCATAGGGTTCAGACACAACCGTGCCTCCCTACACCGGGTTAAGCATTTCTTCAGATGCTCAAGGTGCTGCTCGCGACTCCCGAAAACACTGAAATCATCCAGAAATACCTGCATAAAGATTAGTAAATAATCCTCAAATATTTCTTGGACCATGCGTTGAAATGTTGCCGGAGCATTCTTTAGCCCAAATGCCATCACCAGGAAAACAAATGCTCCCCACTCCGTGATGAAGGCTGTTTTCTGTCGATCTTCTGGTGCCATCTGCACGTGGTTATACCCACTGAAGCCATCCAGAAAAGAATACATCTCGTGACCTGCCACTGTATCCAGCATAGTATCATTAAACGGCAAGGGAAACGGATCCGTGATTGTCGCCGCGTTAAGCTTTCTGTAGTCAACACAGACCCGCAACTTCAAATTCTTTTTCGGAACAATCACTATTGGCGAAAGCCACGTTGCACGGTCAACCGGATAGATAAACCCGACCTTTAGCAACCTGTCCAGCTCCTCCTTCACCCTCTGGGCATAGTTCGGGTTCATTCTATACCGTTGTTGCCGAACCGGTATCGCATCCTTCTGCAGATTGATCCTGTGCTGATAGAATTTGGGATCGATGCCGAGCAAATCTGTGTAGTCCCAGGCGAACACGTCTTTGAAGGATTTCAGCAATGTCTCCAATTTTCCCCGAAATCCTTTATCGAGCTTCGCACTGACACGGACGTTCTTTGGCTCCTCCTCCGTCCCGAGGTTAAGATCCAGCAGCTCGTCTTCTTTGACCCTCCGCGAGCGACGGAGTTCCTGCTCGAAAACTCTTTCCGCCTCCGCCACTCCCGCTTCGTCCGGCATGTCTCCTGTGCCTTCCGGTAGACTCCCTTCGACTGGTTCTTTCGTGGAACTGGATGACTCCTGCGTAGCCGAGGGAATCTGATGCTGATATTGCTTTAAAACGGCAACCACATCGACCTCGAACAAGCTTACCAGCTCCGTATTCCTACTGAAGTAGTCATCCTCCTCTTCGACCCCCATTCCGTCCATCATATGGATACCTTCCGCCATCGTCGGTCGGAATGGTGTCCTCAGCCCTTGTTTGGTATGTACCGAGAGCTTCAGCTTCTTTTTTCCTTTCCGAATGGTGATGCGGTCTGATTGCCAGTCTTGTTTCACACGGGCCTGCCGCAACCACGGTCTTCCGAGCAATAACGGGTATGACCCGCTAATATCCTCCATCCGGAGAATCACCGCAGCGATTTCGAACTTCACGCCGCAAACCTCCATTTTCAATCCACGGAGCAATCCTAACGGCTGCACTCTCCGTTGGTCTGCCATCCGAACGGCGAAGCGTGCTGATTCCCATTTTGTGATACCCAATGGCACCAGCATTTGTTCGGACAGGATGTTGACCCCAGACCCTCCGTCCAGCAACACCCCTCCCACACGGCTGTTCTCCAGTGTTACGGAAATTACCGGGACCGCTTCGTCAAAAACAGGAGGCTGTACTTCCGCTGCAGGCTTTGCAGATTCGTCTGACGACACTTCCATTGTTACCGCTTCCATCTCCGACTCCATCGCCCTGACTGGTTCCGTCAATTGTTTGATGAGAGAACTCCGGAAATTGGGTACCAATGCTAACAATTGCTCCATTGTCATGTGTATTTGCTGTTTCCGCAAATCCTGCCATAAATCATATGGTTCAACACCCTCCTCGCCGGTCATCAGGCTGTCCTTCTGACTGGTAGGTAGACAAGTCGCTTCTGGCTGCTCTCCTTGCAGGCGCCTTGCCACCTTCACACCATTCTCCGTCACCGAGACTGCCTTTTCCGCGCTCGGCCTAGGTAACACCGTTGGGGTTTTCTGGACCCATTCACCGACCGTCGACCGCACCTTTTGTTGTGCCTGCCAGTCCAACGCCGTGGGTCTCCCCTTCTCTTGCTGGGCCTTGTATTCCCGCACCTTTTCCTGGGATCGTGTGACCACGAGCACATCTCCGCTCGCACTTCCTCCCACTTTGCCTTCAACAGGGACACCCGCCGGTACTTCCGGTACTTCTTCGGACTTCGGACTAGGCTCCTTGCTATCCTGTTGCTGACTGGCATCATCGCATTCGATAATCAGAACCGCATTCACTGCTGGTGCGGACTTGCCTTCTCCGGATCCCCGGGTTGGCTTCCTTTTCCGCCTTGTGGCGCTTAAATAATTCGCAATCTACCTTTCTATGTCCGGGTTGATTGCAATAAAAACATAGGAACGTCCGTTCCCCTGCTGGTTCATCTGCACCTGTTCCAGCCATTCTCGGCCGCCAAGGTCTTTTCGCCGGTGCGGCTGGTACCGCGGCTGGTGCTGCGGCTGGTGCCGCAACTACCGCCGCCACCGCTGGTGTCGCGGCTATTCGTGCGTTATAGCGGCAGATCTCCGTGGTATGCGTCGCTGTTTGGCAAATCGCACACCACCGCTCATTCAAACCGCATTCCTCTGCTAAGTGTCCTGCATTCCGGCACCGATTACACCAAGTATCCTTGCGAACTTTTGAAGAGGACCCTATTCCACTATCCCGGCTTTTGGCTCCGGCAGCAGATCCTTCTGGAAATAACTTCCCTGCCGCTTTTCCAGCCTTCCGCCTCATGGAACGTTTGTCCTCCTCCTCATCCGACTGATCCGACTCCTCCTCATTATCGGTATCGGAGTCTCCCTCAGCCTCCTCATACTTCACTTTTCCTTTCCTTCCCTTGGAAGTAAACAGAACTTGTTCCGCCCTCACCGCTGCTTGGACGACTTCTTCCAATGAAAGAGCGTCCAGATCCAACGATGCCAGGGACCTTTTCAATCCTTTATTCAGCCCCTCCATGAAGTAAGCATTTTGGATGGGGACTGCCGGGGTAGTTGCTGCATCGAGGCGGCGGATCAACGACCGAAACCTGGCCGCATACGCCTCCACTTCTTGGTTCTTCTGTTCCAGTCTCCCCAGTTTGGCCAGGACATGAACACGGGTCTTGTCCTCCCGAAACCGGAGCAAAAAAGCATCCCGCAGTAGATCAAACGTGCGAAATGGGTAGCTCCATATTGCACGATCCATACTGCCGCCTGCTTCTACAGTGTCGGGATGAAAGTCGCCATCTTCATAAGATCTGTCGCCTGCACTGGTGGAGCCGTATTCACCATCCATGCCATCTCAAATGACAGTATATGTGCATCCGCATCCTCCTTATCCCGTCCCGAAAACTTGGGGTACTTCACCGTCATCCTGGGTACCAGTGGTGGAATAGCCGCGCTACTTACCGCCGGAACTCCACCCCCGCCTCCGCCTCCACCGCCTCCATCTCCCCTACCGGGATCTGGTGACGGACCTGGGGCTCCGCTTCCTGCAGGCACACCACCCCTCCGTCTCCTGGGACTCGGTGGTGGGGAATTCCGCAACGGTGACGCTTCGTCTTCCGGAGGAGTACTTGTTAAATCGAGCGGGCTACTGCGTCCGGAGGATTCGCCTTTCTCCTGAACACCGGAAACGACTGGACCTTCCTCTCCTGGGATCAGCGGAGGTGTGTCAGAGCGGCTACTACTCTCACTATCCGTGAAGAAGCCGAAGAGAAGATCACGTTGAGCCACATATCTGTCATGCCGTTCCTCGCGGGTTGTACGTGCCGATACTGGAGTTGCAGGCTCCCGAGGCCGTGCCGGAGAGCGCGATGTTCCCCCTGGCTCACTCCCAGCGTCATTCATGCGCTAGTCTACGCACCGAGGAATCAGAGTATTACAGATGGGGAGCATCCAACCTCTCCGGGGTATCCACCGCGACGAACATGGAAATCTTCCGTGGTCGCCAAAGTGTTAGCCCTCTCTACTCTGAAGACTAACTCGAAACGCACTACTGCGACAGATTTACATGCGTAATCGAACTTCAGAACTGCGTATGAAAATTCATAGAGTAGAACAGTGATCGACAGAATCATTCATGATAAAACAATAAGATAGATGCAATAGAATATCTGTATTACACTTCTCCGAGCAGTACAACACCGTACTCTCTGATACATAACAATGTTCCTCTTCTGATCACACTGATCCTTGCTCCGATCCTCATCAATGAGCCCCCTGAATGATCGCTCTCTTCTCTTTTATCTAACCGGCACACATAACTCCTTCACGGTTGCCGTGACGGTTGCCGTGCCTCGTCAGTTCTCCGCCTGGTCCTAGAACTTCCGTCTTTTCATATCTCACTATAAACTAGATACAACGTATTAATGATAATGATCTAAGGACTCCCCCCCTAGTTCCTCTTTGCTGTTGCTGCTTTTGCCCTTAACTAGCAACACGTCACGTACAACACCTTATTCGAGGCGGAGCCAAAAGCCGGGATAGTGGAATAGGGTCCTCTTCAAAAGTTCGCAAGGATACTTGGTGTAATCGGTGCCGGAATGCAGGACACTTAGCAGAGGAATGCGGTTTGAATGAGCGGTGGTGTGCGATTTGCCAAACAGCGACGCATACCACGGAGATCTGCCGCTATAACGCACGAATAGCCCCGACACCAGCGGTGGCGGCGGTAGTTGCGGCACCAGCCGCAGCACCAGCCGCGGTACCAGCCGCACCGGCGAGAAGACCTTGGCGGCCGAGAACGGCTGGAACAGGTGCAGATGAACCAGCCGGGGAACGGACGTTCCTATGTTTTTATTGCAATCAACCCGGACATCGAAAGGTAGATTGCGAATTATTTAAGCGCCACAAGGCGGAAAGGGAAGCAACCCGGGGATCCGGAGAAGGCAAGTCCGCACCAGCAGTGAATGCGGTTCTGATTATCGAATGCGATGATGCCAGTCAGCAACAGGATAGCAAGGAGCCTAGTCCGAAGTCCGAAGAAGTACCGGAAGTACCGGCGGGTGTCCCTGTTGAAGGCAAAGTGGGAGGAAGTGCGAGCGGAGATGTGCTCGTGGTCACACGATCCCAGGAAAAGGTGCGGGAATACAAGGCCCCGCAAGAGAAGGGGAGACCTACGGCGTTGGACTGGCAGGCACAACAAAAGGTGCGGTCGACGGTCGGTGAATGGGTCCAGAAAACCCCAACGGTGTTACCTAGGCCGAGCGCGGAAAAGGCAGTCTCGGTGACGGAGAATGGTGCGAAGGTGGCAAGGCGCCTGCAAGGAGAGCAGCCAGAAGCGACTTGTCTACCTACCAGTCAGAAGGACAGCCTGATGACCGGCGAGGAGGGTGTTGAACCATATGATTTATAGCAGGATTTGCGGAAACAGCAAATACACATGACAATGGAGCAATTGTTAGCATTGGTACCCAATTTCCGGAGTTCTCTCATCAAACAATTGACGAAACCAGTCAGGGCGATGGAGTCGGAGATGGAAGCGGTAACAATGGAAGTGTCGTCAGACGGATCTGCAAAGCCTGAAGCGGAAGTACAGCCTCCTGTTTTTGACGAAGCGGTCCCGGTAATTTCCGTAACACTGGAGAACAGCCGTGTGGGAGGGGTGTTGCTGGACGGAGGGTCTGGGGTCAACATCCTGTCCGAACAAATGCTGGTGCCATTGGGTATCACAAAATGGGAATCAGCACCCTTCGCCGTTCGGATGGCAGACCAACGGAGAGTGCAGCCGTTAGGATTGCTCCGTGGATTGAAAATGGAGGTTTGCGGCGTGAAGTTCGAAATCGCTGCGGTGATTCTCCGGATGGAGGATATTAGCGGGTCATACCCGTTATTGCTCGGAAGACCGTGGTTGCGGCAGGCCCGTGTGAAACAAGACTGGCAATCAGACCGCATCACCATTCGGAAAGGAAAAAAGAAGCTAAAGCTCTCGGTACATACCAAACAAGGACTGAGGACACCATTCCGACCGACGATGGCGGAAGGTATCCATATGATGGACGGAATGGGGGTCGAAGAGGAGGATGACTATTCAGTAGGAATACGGAGCTGGTAAGCTTGTTCGAGGTCGATGTGGTTGCCGTTTTAAAGCAATATCAGCATCAGATTCCCTCGGCTACGCAGGAGTCATCCAGTTCCACGAAAGAACCAGTCGAAGGGAGTCTACCGGAAGGCACAGGAGACATGCCGGACGAAGCGGGAGTGGCGGAGGAGGAAAGAGTTTTCGAGCAGGAACTCCGTCGCTCGCGGAGGGTCAAAGAAGACGAGCTGCTGGATCTTAACCTCGGGACGGAGGAGGAGCCAAAGAACGTCCGTGTCAGTGCGAAGCTCGATAAAGGATTTCGGGGAAAATTGGAGACATTGCTGAAATCCTTCAAAGACGTGTTCGCCTGGGACTACACAGATTTGCTCGGCATCGATCCCAAATTCTATCAGCACAGGATCAATCTGCAGAAGGATGCGATACCGGTTCGGCAACAACGGTATAGAATGAACCCGAACTATGCCCAGAGGGTGAAGGAGGAGCTGGACAGGTTGCTAAAGGTCGGGTTTATCTATCCGGTTGACCGTGCAACGTGGCTTTCGCCAATAGTGATTGTTCCGAAAAAGAATTTGAAGTTGCGGGTCTGTGTTGACTACAGAAAGCTTAACGCGGCGACAATCACGGATCCGTTTCCCTTGCCGTTTAATGATACTATGCTGGATACAGTGGCAGGTCACGAGATGTATTCTTTTCTGGATGGCTTCAGTGGGTATAACCACGTGCAGATGGCACCAGAAGATCGACAGAAAACAGCCTTCATCACGGAGTGGGGAGCATTTGCTTTCCTGGTGATGGCATTTGGGCTAAAGAATGCTCCGGCAACATTTCAACGCATGGTCCAAGAAATATTTGATGATTATTTACTAATCTTTATGCAGGTATTTCTGGACGATTTCAGTGTTTTCGGGAGTCGCCAGCAGCACCTTGAGCATCTGAAGAAATGCTTAACCCGGTGTAGGGAGGCACGGTTGTGTCTGAACCCTATGAAATGTGCATTCGCCGTGGGCAGCGGTATGCTGCTGGGTTGCATTATCTCGGCGGAAGGCATTGCGGTAGATCCGGCGAAGGTCGAAGCGATTCGGCAGGCCAAGGTTCCTGGCAACGGTAAGCAGCTCGGGAGATTCCTAGGGCAGGTTAAATGGCACAGCCGAATGCTGCGGTATCTGGCGGATGTGGCGACACCACTGTATGACCAACTCAACAAAGTACCGATAGTCTGGTCTCCTGTTTGTGACTTAGCTTTTCGACGGCTCAAACTGATGTTGGCGACAGCACCGGTGGTTCAGCCGCCAGATTGGACGAAGATGTTTCATGTCTTCGTGGATGCCTCGGACGTGGCTATTGGTAGTGTCCTCATGCAGGAAGCGACAAGCAAGTGGTTCCGACCGGTGTATTATGCAAGTCGCAGGTTGTCAAAAGCCGAACGGAATTACTCTACGACGGAGCGGGAAGCATTGGGGATGATTTATTCCGTAACAAAGTTTCGTCACTACCTGTTGGGGAATCGGTTCACGTTTCATGTGGATCATTCCGCCTTGTTGTATTTGGTACACAAGCGCGAGCTCACTGGAAAGTTGGCCCGGTGGATGCTGCTTTTACAGGAGTTCGACTTCACGGTGGTCCATCGACCAGGAAGTACACATGCCGTAGCGGATTACCTTTCACGGTTGGAATCTGGCGAAGACCCGATGGGTGTGGAAGACGATTTTCCGGATGCCCAGCTGTTCGAACTGGAGGCGGTGGTACCGGCAGCTCCAAAGACGTGGTACGACGACATGTTTCACTTTGTCGACACGGGCCAGATGCGCGACGGAATGTCGCGAGACCAGCGGAAACGGCTCGCGCTCAAGAGCAGAGACTTCCGGATCATTGCTGACCAATTGTATAAGCAGGGGCTAGATGGTGTGTTGCGACGGTGTGTGTACCCACATGAGCAGGAGGTCATCCTGGAAGAGGCTCACCAAGGAATCAGCGGTGGACACTTCGCAGGAGAAGTAACCGGACGGAAGGTACTCCAAGGAGGTCTGTGGTGGCCAACATTAATGGGGGATGCGCATAGGTTCGTCAAAAGATGCGATGTGTGCCAGAGGTTGGGCCAGCCATCAGGTCGGGACCGGATGCCGCATAATCCCATACTGGCCCTCGAACCGTTCATGAAGTGGGGGCTGGACTCTGTAGGTCCGTTTTCGCCGCCGACGAGGAGGACAGGTAACCGGTATATCCTGGTGGCGACGGATTACTGTACCAAATGGGTGGATGCCAGAGCACTGAAGGATAATTCGGCAAAGGCTGTGGCCAGATTCCTTTATGAAGCCATTATGACACGGTACGGATGTCCGGTTGAGCTCGTCACGGATCAAGGTGGGCATTTCCTTAATGCGGTGTTACGGGAACTGGTTACCCGGCACCTAATCATTCATAAGAAGTCCACAGTGTATTACCCTCAGGCAAACGGACAGGCGGAGTCCTCGAATAAGGTGTTGCTAGTCATTCTGAAAAAGCTGGTCAATGAAAATCGGACAGATTGGGATGAAAAACTTTACTCCGCATTATGGGCGTTCCGGACTTCCTATAAGGTTGCGACGGGGTTCACGCCATTCAAGTTGGTTTACGGAGTTGAAGCAGTGGTCCCCATGGAATTCCTAGTACCGAGTCTGCGGATTGCAGCGGCAGAGAAATTGGGCTGGGACGAGTCCGTAGACCGGAGGATTGAACAGCTGGATCGGCTGGGTGAGGAGCGGTTCAACAGTGCGTATCTTGCACAGGTAAGTCCAGGACAGACGGAAGGTCTGGGTGGACCGTCATTCAAAGAAGAAGACCTTCAAACGGAGAGATGCCGTGATATTGTTTAACACTCGGATGGGTCCGCATCCGGGTAAGCTGAAGTTACGGTGGGGAGGTCCGTATTGGGTGGTGGAGCGTTATGGTGACGGCACGTTCCGATTAGGAACAGTACAGGGGGAGCTGTTGCAGAAGCCGGTAAATGGATTTCGTCTCCGACCATATACAGGGCCCATGCCACCTTACCCATTTCCGGAGATACCACCTATGAAGATCATTTCAAATGCATTTGTAGCCATTTCGGTGGAGAAACCGATGATGGGGGCTATTAGTACGCACGTGTGGTATCACTCACTTTATTCCGAGAAACGGTGGGAGCAAAGCTTCGTGTTGCGGATCGAGGACGCCGCCATGCAATCTACTGAATCTTCGAAGTGGGGCTTTTATCAGGATGATGGGACACTTGATCGTTGCATGCAAACAAGGAGTTCACCAGGGCATCCAAAAGGTAATTTGGAAGCAAAAGGGGGCTTATTTCCGACTCTTTGTTTTCCAGAACTCTTCTCCCTCGCATCCCAGCTTCTCGCCGCTATGGTGGTCTTCCATCTGATCAATCCGTTACCTGTTGGGGATGAGGCTGTGCAGTCTTGGCTGACACGAGCTCGTCTGGTGGAGTTCGCGGGTTTGCCATGGGCTACGACACCAGTTCATCCATTGGCGCAAGATATCTTGGCGCAGCTTGCACGCGGGCGCAAGGTCGTGGTGTATGGAAAGACTTTCACCTTGTGCAAGGAGCTGGTAGCGGCCCGGTTGCACTTGCCGGTGGATGGTCCATGCAAAGTCACGAAGCTTACCAGCAGTGCCATGGAGGCAGCTCTCGGCGCAGGTTGCAAGGGGGAGTACAACATGAAGAAGCTGGATGCTTCGCAGAAGACATGCTACAAGTTTATTGCGGAGGCACTCTGGCAGAAGGTGAAAGCAGAGCTACTGGGACAGGCCCAGTTTACCTATTTCCAGAGGGCGGAGCAAGGGAAACCGGTTCCCTGGGCGAAGCTGATGGCGGACAGAATTCTGGAGGTGGCCAAGAAGCTCTTGAAGCCAACGGCAACATCCCGGATGGGGCAAGTCTTATTTCTTTTGTTCGGACCAGATGCGGAACCGGTAGTCCCAGGGTCGTATGTGGAGGTGGAGGAGTCCACAGACGATGCTTCGGACAAGGAGTCCAAGGAGGTGGAACCAGCAAGATCAACAACGGAGGGAGCTCTGATGCCAAGGAACCAGGTGACTCCGGTAGTACCTGCGGTGGAGGTTACGGCGATAGTACCTGCGGTGGTGGTTCCGGCAAAAGTTCCACAGGGCAGCCAGAGGAGTAGGCCCGCGGTCTCAGCAACATCGAGCCGCATGGCCAGTTTATTGAAAAGAAAGTTGGCTCTTGTGCCGGAAGGAGCAATGTTGAAGAAAACCCGCCCGGACGCTGAGGCCTTGCAAGGGGAAAGCTCAGTCCACACTCGGGAGGACAGTTCGGGGAGACAGGCATGTCAGGAGGAAACCCGTGGTCCCAAGGGGGAGTGGTGAGCTGCAGCTATCTCCGCCGGTGGAGACATATGATCTGGTCACGGCACGACGGTTGGCGGAGCGCTTGCTCCAATGTTTTCAGAAGGGGCAGCTGGAGGAGAATGAGGCGAGGTTGCGCCAGGAAAATGCCAGGCTGCTCGAACGCAATCAACAGCTGCAGGAGCAGTTGTTACAATTCCAACAGATGGATGCACGGCGACAGCAGGATATGGAGGAAGCAAGGACGGCGATTGTCGCCCAAACTCAAGAACACCTGCGGCTGACGGAACAATTGACGGAGAAGGCTACAACTGCGACCGCCAGGGTGCAGTTGTTGGAAGCGGAAGTGATGGGGTACCGGCAACCCTCTAGCTCTACACGCATGCTGGACGAGGCACTTTTGTTGGATTTATCGGAAGCCTTCGTCGCAGAGATGCAGGGTATTTTTCTTGATCATCAACGTCAATTGCGAGTAGAGCTGGAGCGGGCTTGCAGGCCTCTCGATCGACGGTTGGCCCGGAGGGATGAGGATGATCCGGCGGGAGGGGGCGCAGGAACAGCATTTTTACCACCAGTACCGGTGACGGAAACTGCGGCACAACTGGAGGGTGGAAGTTCTACATCGGCAAATACTCTCGGGAAGCAGACAGCGGCGGGACCGGTGGATTCTTCCGACGGCTATGTCAAACGGATCGCCGAACTGGAAGAAGCCCTCCGAAGAGCGAAGGCCAGAGGAAAAAGACCCGAGATCGCACAGGTTCCCGCAATGAAGCCACGACCCCAAGCGGACGCAGCAGCCGCTTTTGTGGCAGCTTTGCCAGCGGACGGGGAATCCTTTGACGCAAGGCACTTTTTGCAGCTGAAAGAACACGTCGCGGTGGTGCAACAGCAGTGTGACGATGCCAGATCTCAGCTGTTGGCACTCAAGCTCGCCCGGAAAGAAGAGCACCATCAACATGAAGTTGAGGTGAAGAGCCTCATGGCAGATCTGCTGAAGATCAGAGCTACTACGGCAGAACAATCAACAGGTGCCCAAACCAAGGAATTGGGGCGGGTAATGAAACGACTGGATGGTGTGGCGAAGAAAGCAGATCGCAGTATGCGGGTAACCGATCTCGAACTCGCTCTATCTGAGAAGACCCGACTGCATGAAGAGGAGCTACAACAGCTGCGGAGAACGAGTCATGTTGAGAGAGCAGCTATGTTGGTCGACCTGCGGACAGCATGCCGCTATATTCATCGGATGGCGGCAGTAGCTCAGCAGGCGGGGGCGGCGGCACCACCTTTCTATGGACAGCTCCAAATTTTTGTGGATGCCCATGCTCTCAACCCGCAGCAGCTACCTGTACTTCGACCGGCGCAAGCGGCTCCGGCAGTACAAGTACCGGCGCCGGCGGCTCCAGCAGTTCCAGCGGCAGCAGCGGCGGTGGCGGACGATGACGGTGGCGACGTCGAGGATGAACCGTAGCGGAGAACCGGTGGGTTCGGATGCGGATCCGGAATCCGATTCACCGGGAGTGCCAAGTGTTAAGGGCAAAAGCAGCAACAGCAAAGAGGAACTAGGGGGGGAGTCCTTAGATTTTATCATTAATACGTTGTATCTAGTTTATAGTGAGATATGAAAAGACGGAAGTTCTAGGACCAGGCGGAGAACTGACGAGGCACGGCAACCGTCACGGCAACCGTGAAGGAGTTATGTGTGCCGGTTAGATAAAAGAGAAGAGAGAGCGATCATTCAGGGGGCTCATTGATGAGGATCGGAGCAAGGATCAGTGTGATCAGAAGAGGAACATTGTTATGTATCAGAGAGTACGGTGTTGTACTGCTCGGAGAAGTGTAATACAGATATTCTATTGCATCTATCTTATTGTTTTATCATGAATGATTCTGTCGATCACTGTTCTACTCTATGAATTTTCATACGCAGTTCTGAAGTTCGATTACGCATGTAAATCTGTCGCAGTAGTGCGTTTCGAGTTAGTCTTCAGAGTAGAGAGGGCTAACATAGCCAACCTCTTGTAGGTTAGGGCTCTAGAGGATGGCTCGGGATCTTGAAATCTAAGGCAGCCACTGTCTGTGGCTTCCAGTCCCATGGAGAAGAAACATGTGATAACATACTATTGGTGACCTGGTTCAGTTATCAGTCATATATGTTTGTACAAGTCTTTAGTAGATGCATAGCGTTCATCAAGATATGTTGGGTGCGAGCTTCGACAGAACTTTATTTCAAAAATTTAAGGTGTGAGCTTCTAAAAAAAGTATTGTTTTTTAAAGTTGAAAAAAAAGGGGGAAGAGGAGAGAAAATATTCACATGACATACAGAACTCGATAAGGGGGCTGAGAAAGGGCATGAAAGGGAGATGAGACTCGAGAGGGAGGGCTAAGAATGAAAGGGGCCTGAGTCTTGAAAGAGGGTGGAAAAAGGGTGTAGAGGGCTGAGAAGGAGGGCTGAATCTGAGAATGAAGAGGGCTGAGACAGGGCCGAGAGGTAAGGGGGTGAGAGAAGACTGAGAAAGAAAGAAAGATTATTAACGTCCACGGGAGGCCTCGCGGGCCTATGGGACAAAGTGACACCAAAGGGAAAAACTCATACAGGCCACAAAGGGCTGAGGCAAAGGGCGCGCTAAGGCCCTTGCTGAGCACTGTGCTCAAATAAAGAGAGCTCAGTGGCTGAGGCAAAGTCAAGTACAAAACATATCATATCATATCATGTGCTATCTGATATCTGGAGCAAGCTGAGAACTCGAACTGGAAACTCAGAAACCGAAAACTGGCACTGTGGTGGCTCGTCTATGAGCGGTGAAAATGTCTTGAATCTGAGTCTGTCTAGCTGTCTCATGCTGCGGTGTCAGAGGGCGTGGTCTCCTCGATCTGTGAACCCGCTGAGCTATGACTGCCCGCATAGAAGCTAGCTCCTCCTCCTCCACCTCACTGTGTCCTGGAGCTGACTCAAATGCATAAAAATCTGTGATGTGCTGCCCTATGTGGTCAACCTCTGTATCCTGTGGTGTGATCGCCTCATGTTGCTCTCTGATCTGTCGTAGCAGGGTCTCCCTGTGTCGGCGCATCTCAAGCAGATAGAATGCAGGCATGGTCAGGCAAGTGGATCAATTGTGATAGCGGGCTGAAGCCACTCCATCCTGATAGAGACAGTGGTATCCTCCCCGGATCTCGTAGTAGGCTGGGCAAGCCTGAGAAAGAACGGACAGAGGTGAAAAGGGGATGAGAGAGAGCTAAAAAGGATTCGAGGATGAAAGAGCAGAGAGAGAGCAAGGCCAAGAGAGGGCACGGGATTGAGAAATTAAGAGCTGAGAGAGTTGTCAGAGAGCCAAGACTCCAAAGATCTAGTAGATCCAAGACTAAAACAAATGCAAAGGAGTTGCACATGACAGACAACATCGTACCAACACACAAAAAGCCAAAAAGTACACACACATTTTTTGGGTGAAAATTGTATTTCTTTATATTACAAGAATCAGTCCCATGAAAAGCGACATTTCAGCTACAACATCAGAAAATCTCAAGATATGACACGCAAGCAGGATAATCAATATTCCTAGCTTGTAGACAATCAAAGAAAGATAGCCGCAAGGAGGCCCGAAAGTAGGAATACTTGGCAAGCACCAAAAACCCTATGGTTCCGAACCTTCCATACAGTCCAGAGTGCCAGCAGCAAACCCATGAACGCCTGATAAGATGAACCCCAAACAACCAGAAGGGCTTGCCAAAGCAAGCGGTAGAAAAGCATGCCTTTAGACATTGCAGCAAGAGCATCGAAAGACAAGCCGAATTATCCAAAAAAAGGCCCCTGTCTTTGAGGCGGTCTGTGATCTCAAGACGAGGCACATGTAGCACCTGGAACAATAAGTGCCAGGAGTCTATAATGGTGTCCAAAGCCAGAACAGGAGAAACTTGCTGTAAATTCTAATTTCCAGCAGGGATGTCAGATGCGAAACCCAGAGCAATGGGTATTAATCCTCAAAAACATCATCTGATGTAGAAGAAGCTGGCCCATTAAATTCAGCTTGTGTATGTGCTGAATTTTCTGAACAGATTACATCTCTGCAGACAAAAATCTTGCGTAACAGGCACATGGGCATATGCAGCACATCCAAAGACACGAAAGTGTACTGAAGGCTTTCTTCCATGCCAAACTTCATGAGGAGTCTTTTTTTTCAAAGCCTTAGTGGGAGCCCGATTCAAAACATAGTTGACACACATGAGACCCTCAAGCCAAAACCTATGAGGCAACTTGTTGCTTGTGAGCATGCATCTATCCATCTCCATAAGAGTTCTATTCTTCCGCTCAGCTTTGCCATTTTGCTGAGGGGTAAGCCTCACTATAAGCTAATGTGTGATGCCTTTCTCTTTCAAATAAGCCTCAAATTCATGAGACATATACTCCCCCTCTCTATCTGTGCGTAGAATCTGAACTGTGAGGCCTGTTTCATTTTCAACCTTTGCCACAAAGTGTCGAAAATGCTTGAACACATCTGATTTTTCCTTTAAACCATAGACCCAAGTGTAGTTTGAGTAGTCATCAATAAATGTCACATAATAGAGAGAACCACCCAATGCAGGAGTCCTCATTGGACCACAGATATCACCGTGAGTGAGCTGTAATTTCCGAACAGCTCGTATTTCTTAAAGGGAAACCTGTGCATCTTCCCAAGTATGCACCCTTCACAAGCATGAGGAGGAGGTGACTCCGACGGAGGCAAAGCATCAACCATAGAATGTTTTTGAAGTGTCATCAAGCTGCCATAACTAATATGCCCATATCTAGCATGCCATAACTCCGCAATCTGCATAGCAGCAATGGGAGAAGAAACTTCAAGTGCATAAAAAGACCACGAAATAGTGTGCCAGATAGTCTCAAGGCATAATCATCTTCCCTATCTCGAATTGCACACTTCACATCTTCAAAGACGACCTGAAATCCCCTTTTATTGAGAGAGGACACTAAAAGCAAATTCTTCTTGATTCCAGCTACATAAAGCACATCATGAATTCTGAAATTTGTGCCATCTATGGCTATAAGTACAATCTCACCAATACCACGAACAGAATAAGAAGAATCATTTGCACAAGACACCCTTTTTCCATCGGGTGATGGATGCAGAGAATCAAACAAACACTTGCTGGAAGTGATATGTTTGGTGGCACCACTATCAAAATACCAATTATTCAATGTCTCATTGGCATTGAAAGCACATGAATCCTCAGAAGGATCATAACGGCAAGTCAGAAAAGTATAAGAGTCATCCTCAGATGTGGCTGTAATATCCGAAGCAACCACCGAAAAATCAGAAATGCAAGTCAAAAAGGCATAATCTTCTTCCACTAAGTTGGCTAAAGCATCACCATCATGTGCGTGAGGAGCTGAATCTGTGACAACCATACTTGAATCCTTTTTCTTTTCCTTGGCAATTCTTTTCTTGCATTCTCCTATGTAGTGACCCGGCTTCTTGCAATAATGACAAACGCCCTTTCTCTTGGGCTTCTCTGCATCATTCTTAGCCTTGTGAGAAGGTTATCCAGAATCGGCTTTATGCTGATGTGTAGGCTGATTTGCATGCTGCTTATGCTGCCCCTTCCCTTTGGGCTTGAATTTCGAAAGCATGGCATGCTCACTAGCCCGTGAAGCCATGTCTTCCTGGTTTTTGTTCTTCTTGCAACAAAAGCCCTATCACCTCATGAAAGGTGAGAGGATTGCCACCCCCCCTCAAAGACAAGTTCAATGAGGTGTGAAAACCAAGATAAGACTCGAGAAGATAATTCAAAGTGGTAGTGACCATCTATGAATCTGGAATGATCTCATCAAATTTCAACAATTGCTCTCGCGAATCCTGAAGTTTAGTGAGGTGCTCAGACATAAGAGTCACCCTCATCCATATGAGTATGAGTCAATGCTCTCTTATGAAAAGAGACCCTGGCATCATTGCGGGCTGAAAACACACTCTCCAAAATATCCCAAGCTGCCTTTGAGGTTTTGCAAGACTGAATGTGCGGAATAATAAACCTTTTGACAGAAAGGGAAATTATTGAAAGTGCTTATGCATCACGTGAATCCCACCTTTTCTATTCCTGTGTGGAAGGCGCCACTACAGCAACTACTGCACCTAGCACTTATCATGCACCCTGAGCTTGTCCTCTACCCCTTCGTCCACCTTGTTGAGGAGGAGTGGCAGGTGCAACGACATTCTCTGGCCGTGTCTCATCCCCATTGACATAATCACAAGTGTTTGCCAACTAAGATATTGTGTACCATAAAAATCCATAAGGAGTAGTTGGTACCATCCAACTTATCCTCCTGTGTGAGGACTCCAAACATTTCATTGCGATTGTTCTAGGTCATAACTACCAAAAGAAAAAAAAAAGAGTGAAAATAATATCCTTTCCTGGGATTTCAGATGCACAACCCAAAATTGCCAAAAAACATGTCCACAATGACAGGTTACTGTCAAAGCCAATCAAAGGCTCAAAATGCACCCAAAATGTCCTACAAAAGCCCAAAAAACTGCCAAAATAACACTGCAAAGATGGCAAATGTCTGCAATGTCACTCAAATTGAGTCCAAAACTGCCTGCAACAATCCCAAACTGCTAGTACATTGCCAAATTGCATTCGAATGCCAAAAGCCAACTGCATCCAAAAGAGGGAAAATTAACTGAAAGCCCCAAATTTGCAGACAATCTGCAGTGCAAAAAACAAAAGCCACAAATTTTGTAGAGAGATTGAGCTGAAATTGGGGCAAATCCACGAAAAGCCCCAAATTTGACAAAATGCCCCAATCTGCCCACCTGCAAAGGGACCCTGCAAGGATACCCTGCAAAAACCACCTGTACAGAATATCTGCTTCCAAGAGCTGCAGGTACACAAGCAGCCTGTACGGACAGCAGCAGCGCTGCTGTAGCATATATGAACGAATCAGTACGGACTGTATGGCTGAGCACGTGCAGGTACGACGCTGAAACAATTGTATGGCAAAGTGAAAACGTCTAGCTAGATTTGTTTCAGGTTTTTTCACAATCTCATAGACCGACCCATCGGTCTTCCGAAGAATTTACTAAACTTTCCGTCTTTCCTTCTTTCTCCCTCTCCCCCTCCCTCAACCTGCTCTATCTCTCCCTCACTCCCTTCTACTGCTCTATCCCCTCTTTTCTACATCTGCCCCCTTTTCCCTTTTCTACAGCGGTAGAGATGGGCAAGGATCACAAAAGAGTGTCACAGATTAAATCAAAGGCAAAGAAGACAACAACCTTCTATAAAAAAGGATACGAGAATTCCATGCTACCCAAATGGGCATACGATCTGCAGATTATAATACATTATACAATATTTTGTTCAATAACAGACGCAAAGTGAAGATTTTTGACTGTTTGAAGATCTTCAAAGAAAAAAGGGCCTCCAAATATTTAGTAGCAAAACCTGTGCTTTATTTGGAGGCTGCATGTAAATTCCTGCTGAAAATCCTCCACTGTCAATACAGAACCATTTGTAATTGGTGTTGGAAAGGAGTCCAGAGTCTGCGAAAAACGTATATACTAAATTATTCAATTTGCCTAGCAAAATCATCATAACAAATGGTCCAGAGTCTGCGAAAAATGTATATACTAAATTATTCAATTTGCCTAGCAAAATCATCATAACAAATGGTCAAAGGAAAAAGGAGGGAATAAACTAAAGAATGAAGAGTGATACTTGAAATATTATAGCGAAAAGCATGAGGTGAATTTTAACATTGCACCCTACTAATTTCATTGTTATAAAATTATGAGCCTTTCTATACTTAATCTTCTCTAGATTAACAAAAGACTTGTCACAAAAAGTCACATCGGGTCAAAGGACAAACATGAACCCTTTACATATCTACCCTGAAAAGCAAAAATCTCTACACATGCAAGCTTGAAATATTTCCATGTTCTTCACTCGGACTCCTCAAATTGTAAATTTTAGATCCTCAGCGCCTAGTAATAAACCAAAGTTTAGCAAAGAGAATTAGAAATACTCTCTAATCATGAAAGCTTGAATTATTTCCACGTTCTTCACTCCTACTGCTTGAATTTTAAGTTTTACATCCACTGGTTGCTATGCATTTTATAAAAGTATCCTTGAGTTGAAATGCCTAGAAATAAAACCAAAGTTTATCACAGAAAATCAGAAGTACACCCAGACTTATTATTAGCATCAGCCAAGAAAGAACAGAAACACAGACATTATGTATATAGATGGGATAGAACTCTGTGGATGATTTAGTTACGATGGCCAAAAAGGAAATAACTGGATCAAGGTTACAATGAATGCATGGGGAGAATAGGGATATCAATAAGATATTGAATGCAGTACATTCGGGTAGATAATTCAATGAGAAGAACATGCAAAGGACGAAAATATACACCACAGAACAGACCATGCTATCAAAAGAGTAGTAGTAGTCAGGACAGCTAGTATCATGACCGATCCAAAAGCCCCTATAAACATGATAACAAAGGTTGATGCTCTCTCTAATGGCTATTTTGTGTGGACTCGGGAACGTTTCCGTAGCATCCTCTCTGAAGCATAAATTGTGTAAGGTCAATGCTTCCCAGTAACCTAACATAATACAAACCATCCTCCCACCCTCTTTCAAGGTGTATGCACTCCGCTTGCACTGATGAAACCCTGATAGCCCACTATCAATCAATCATTTGTGGAGATTTTCCTACAAAAAAGGTATTTGCATAGGGATTGAACGGGAAACTTGTATCCTTTGGTTATTTGGGCTTTGTATAATAAACCACTCACTCACCACCTCCTAGGTATGTGCACTACCGATTTTGATGCTGTTACCCTAGTTTAAGCCAATCATTCATGAAAAACTACTCGCCATGGTTTTACAAAAACGAAAAAGAGATCCTCTCGTTGTTTGAGCTTGTACAAACCATTCTCCATCCATCTTCTACCAATATCCAACCAAAGCCAAGGAGTGTCCAATTGCAAAGGGGGGGGCATGACCCCCAAAAAATGCCTTCAACATTTTACATTGCTATCTATATCAATATAAACAAACAATTGACTGAATATAGCATTACAAAATGAGACCACAAATGAGCTACTCTAACACTCCCAGCATTACTAGCATCGTATCCTTGATATGAAGTAATCCGACAAATTCTAAAGTACAAAGGGAGTGCTTTGGTAAAGATGCTTTAGAGAAGAGATATGTTTTCCAAATTTGATATTTTCATGTGCTGAACTTTCCATAAATTTTGTCCTCCTTCAATAGAAATATAGTCATAGAAGGTAATTGTTCCTTCTTGGACTGCTTCAAGTTCAACGAAGGCCAAGCTCACTAGAAAATCTTGAAGGTGAGATGTGCTCAATTCAATTGTTGACAACTCTACAATCGCTTGATTGTTGCTCAACCAAGACACATAGCCTGATTTGACTCTTTCACACACACAACCCCAATTTTCAATCATGTGAGCATTTGTGTTAGAAGTTAATGCTTGGTTTCATAGGCATGGATGCCCTCCTAATAGTGGTGTCTTTTTTAATCTGACATATGTCTGAGCTAGCAACATGTCTTTAATCATTGGTTAGTAACATGTTCTTGGCCTACCACATCATTTAGGATTTCAAACCCCAAATTTAGGTCTAGTTAGGTTATGTCTAGGGTGCTTTTGTTTTGTACTTTCCACACACTGAGAATTGCCATCCTCTCTGATTGAAGAGCCAATGAGTTTCCCATCTTTCCACATCTATCGTCTGCACTCCACACTCCAACATGTCAAAATCCCCTTAAATGGGGCCATGATAGATTCACAAGACATGTATGTATACTCATAGGAAAAACACATGCTAGAAATGGCCCTAGGAAATTCTCTCTAGTCTAGCCAATAAGGCAATGTTCTCTTGTCAGGCTGCCGATTACTACTAAACTAGTGTCCTATGACACACAAACACACACACTATGAGACCATGAAAAGTAAAACCATCATGAGAGGACACACCCTAGGGGAGCTAGAAGTGTTTATTTTGCCTCCAAGAAAAAGAGAACTATCAATGAAGCTAGAAAAGGCAGCAAAGAAACTCCATATATTCGAAGGAGATCTTGTTATGTGTCCTATGTCATGTGCCAAGCATGAGTGAACTAGCTCTGCATGGGATAAACTCAAGTCCCATTTAAAGCCTCGATGTATGAGAAGTATCGCTGATGTCCTTTGCTCCTCTCTATAGGATGTACTGATGGATGGCGTGAGGTTGCCTAAGTCTAGATGCTACAAAAATGGTAGATCGAATAGGACGGTGCTTCTTTGGCCTATATCTAGATTCCAGTCTCCTACTGACCTGACATGCTTGAAAGTCAAGGTCCCAATCTCAGCATAGCCCATCCTTTGGGGTCTTATGAATGTAGACCCAATTCGATGAGCTCGTGTACGAAGAGTGCAAAGCATCTCTAGTTTAGTTAGTCAATGACTCTACCCATATCCACGTATCCATCTGCGAAAAGAAGTGATACTTCCCTTTAATCTCACGATATCTGAGGCCTCACATCAAGACATGTTCCTTGATCTCCACCTCATGTGTATCACAAAAGATGCATAACCTTAGGTCTCTGATCCCACAACATGCCTCAATATAAAATCTATTAACTGAGATCTTGAGTTAGCTATGGTGATCCTTAGAAATAAAGTTTATAAATTCAGTGTGCACATCTCCGATCCATAATTCAACTCTCCTTATGTAGATGGAAGTATGATGGCATCCTCCTAGAAATCCAAGATCCGTGCATGCATGCTTGGTTCTAGCATTGAAGTCCCCTATGAGTAAGATGACCTTGAATTGTATGTATCTTTGGATGTCCTCATAGAGTGGTGCCAAGGAAATGAAGCCTAACACCTCCCTACATCTTGGCATAGTGCAACGTTTGTGGTGGAAAGAAGCATGCTACAATGTACATGTCATGGATGTGGGCCTTGACAATCTAATCTACATATGACAGGCATGCTCATTAGGGCCTATGACCATGATGTGTGTCTAGTGCAAGCGGAAGAGGACTGCCACCCCCCTGATCCACGCACTTCTCCGACCGGTGTTAGAACATCCATGTGTACCCATGTACTATGGGCTTAGAGCCCACTTTCTGGTCTCTAGTGTGTCTAAGTGTATCTCCCCCCTAGACAGTTGATCTCGACAAGGTTGCCTGGTGAGGACTATGAAGTCCCATTTCCATTTCAAAAAGCAAAGGCCAAAGCACTATTGGCCCCACAGGCTGCATATCCCTATTTCGGAATGGGGTGGGGTGAATGATAACTCTACCATCCCTGTACAGTGAGCAGAGAGACATTGTTGAAAGTTTAGCCTCAAAGCCGGTTCTGTGCCATAAGTGTATATTCCGTCATAAGTTTCTGCCACCTTATACATAGCCTTGAAAAAAGACCGACAATCTGTTGCCCACAAGCATGTCTGTGTGTGGGGGTTGTCTGAGGTGGTATGTCCACAAACGCAAGTATGACATAATTGTGTATATATCTCAATGTGATCTTCTTACAGGCAGCTTGCATTCAGGGATTTAAAAGATAACCAAAGTCACTGACTATGAACACAAAATGTTTTATTTCAAAAGGCCTCTTCACAACATATTCAGAAATTTAGGCTTGACTGTTCAGTATCCAAAAGCATTCAAGCAATTCATTGTCTCCTCTTTTTCCACGAAAATTATGCAATATGTAAATGTAACGAGACCATTTCTTCACAATGCCATCATTCAGCTCTCAGCATATATTTCCACATGAGCATAAAGCCAACTGGTGTAAACAAGCCAAAGCTGGAGAAAAATATATTTTGAATAAATGTTAACCATAAAACTGTCATTTGCAAAAGGAAAAAACTCAGACCAACCTTATCAAGATTCAAATTGTATTGTGTGATCATGTTTTCCTCCAAATCATCTCCTGTCTCATAAATAAGGCATGCCCCTTGCATGATTATTGGTGAGTTAACAGAAAGTTTCCCCTTTACAATCTTCTCTACAATGTCTCTCAGCTTTGTTTTTGATGTATTGACCTCCAACCACAAAGGAGTCTGAGGAAGACAACAAGTAAAATACACCTGTAAATGATTCTACCCAAGCACACCCAAAGAAAAGAAACTCTCAATCAGAGCAGAAACAAATCTATACCTCAGAACAGACATAGCACGTAGGCTTTGGGCCTGCCAATTCTGCTGGCATAAGCAGCATTTGTCTCCTTGGATATTCCAAACAATAAGTTGTCCTATTTGCAACAGATTGGAAGTCACATTGTAGACTACAAGAAGAGCAGGTGGGGACAACCTTGTCACAAAATTTATGGCCGAAGACCATGCCACCCAAAAAAAAAGCAGATGCTAGAGCAAATATTTTGACAACAAAAACAACAGATGAAAAAATAAGGGATTCACAAATAGTAGAAAGTGAAATAAAGCATACCTACAACTTTCTATGTTATCAGTAAGAAGCTTCATTGCTTCAAGAACAATCAAACCAGAGATTATTGCATTTGTGGTTGCTATTGCATGGACAATGTTTCCAGCAATGCCCTTTGCATCAAAAAGGGTCTGCATGGGAATGTCAAAGCAAAACGATCGCAAATTTGCAGCAGCTGTGACAAACTCAACAGCTAACTGATCATCCTTGTCAAAGATTAGATTCCCAATTTCCTGCAAAAGAAAAGCCATCACAAAAAGATACTCCTTTTTCGATAAATACAAACTCAATTAAACACCATGTGAATTATCATGTTCTAGATGTCGTTCTAGACGTTCAGCATCTTCACCTTTTGGCGTGTGTCAAGGAGTAGCTGTAAAGATTGTAAAAAGACTCTGGCGTTATCTGTTAAGCTCCAAACTTCCTGAGGATCTTTCAATCCTAGCACTCCCATTGAGGACACAGAATGGTCAGTGACCCCATTCCAGCATTGAACAGAGTCAATCTTTTGTTTCTTGTGGTCTGGCAAAACTTCAGCCATATACAATGGGCGAGGCCTTTTCCTGGTCTTCCAAGTACTCTCATTCTTCAAAGCGACTGCAATATTGTGACCAAAGACCCCATCAAAAATTCTGCAAGCATAAGATTCATAATCTTCGCCTCTTCTGAGCTCAAAAAAATCAGCATCTTCGGTATCCGAAGGTGCATTGCCATCTTTGGAGTGTACAACAAGATCACTGGCTTGGCTTTTGTCTCCAAAAAGTCTTCCAAAAAGAAGATCTTTAGCCCAAACAATACAATGCACTGGCTGCAATTTCAAGCGAAAAAAGAATGAGCCATATAAAGGCTGCAGTCCAAAATAAAGGCAAGTACAGCGGAGATTACTCAATAGAGCAAACTGATACTCTCCTGGACTGTATAAGTACAAAAACAACTTGTTACAGTCCAAAATATCCCTGATTGACAAACATACAAATGCTTCTACCTTTGTTCTTGATATTTGAAACAGGATATTGCAAACATCTGAAGGTGACCTTCCAATAAAATTTGAACAGATTTCAATTGCAAATTTTACAGTTAAGCATCCACTTTCAGTAAGTCAAGATATATTTCTCTTCATGAAGGGCTGCGTGCATTCCGCAAAGAGGTATGCCCAGTTGTAGGGCAGCACAAGCCCACAAAGAGGCATGCATGTGGTTGTGCCCAATTATGTCATCTGGTAATGTGAGCATATGAAGAGGCCACTATGGATATGATGTGGAGCAGCAAGTATCGAAAAGTTTTCATGCCTTCTCTCCATGTTATCTATGTGCAATAGCATAAGATGCTCGACACAAATACTCCACTAAAAAGATGTAAATACAGCAGTCATGTTGAACTTCAGCATCATTTCAAGTAGTATTGTAATGAGTGAAGGACCTGTCAGCATTATCTCGCTGTATATATTAGCATTAGTTTAAAACAAACTGGCAAATTTTGCTATAAAAATGGTTGTAACAAAAAGGAGAGATAGGAGATAGATTTAAAAAGACAAACCGCTGACATGATGAAAGCATTAACATCAGGCATTGTATCCTTGCCATATGCAAACATTAGAACTGACAAGAAGAAAAGTTAAACCTAGTTCTGAAAGAAAGCGGTTTATTAGATGATAACAGATAGGCTACAGCACAAAGAATGTATAACTGGCCCTGTACCAAAGACATACCAATTTGACTGCCTTATATCAACAAGTATGATGATGACGAGGGGGTCCTCCACAGAAAAGCTTCCCTCAATTGGGGATATCAAACAGGTCAGGAAGGCTCATAATGACCATCAACCTAATCATGATTATAGATCAAGACTGACTGTCAATAAAAATTACCTAGCCAAGAGCAGTAGGAGCTGCTTGGATTTTGAAGGACCATGGATGACCTGTAGAGAGAAACCTCAACAGTGATGACTCCAATTTCAGAACAATTTTTTTTTTTGGGGCAAAAAAGAGACTTCTTTTTTTTTCCCCGAAAAAACAGTGCTGATCATATTACTTCGAAACATAGTTAGGGGAAACGGAAACGGGGAAACGGGGAACGGAAACGGAAACGGAAACGGAAACGGAAACGTTTCGGGATTTCTGGGAGGGCTGAAACGGGGAAACGCCACGTCAGCAAGGGAGGTTTACAAAAGGGAGTTTGGAGATGAGAACACACACATTTAGAATGCTACAGCCTACAGCCTACCTGTAACTTAAAATATAGTGCATAATACTTACCACATGGCACAATGTCAGTTAGAACTTAGAAGTTAGAAGTTAGAACAAGTTACAAATTATAACTTAGAACTTGGAGCTTAGAAGTTAGCTTAGCAGTGAGCAATACATATTACAAATACAAATGACAAATCTGAAATCAATGAGAAAAGCTGAAGATTGACAAGTTACAAAATGCCAAAGGCAATATAATATATGATTCATATATTATTATGTCTCATTGTCAAGAGTCAAGACTCAAGACTCAAGAGTCAAAAGTACAAAATTCAGATTCCCAAAAGCCTAGGCTCTAAGCCTTAAGGCCAACCGCTACATCACTGATGATATGATCAAAATCCATAATGTAGAATCTAGATTCTCGAATCTAGATAGCTCAGCTGCTCAAGACTCAAGAGTCCTCCTCCTCCTCCTCCTCCTCCTCCTCCTCCACTGCCATCTCCTCATCGTCGTCGTCGTCGTCGTCATCATCCTCCCCCTCCTCATCATCATCAGTGAGGGTGTCATCAGGCTTATGAAAACCAATGAACTTGTCATGAGTGTACTCTTGTCTCATCTTGTTAAGCAAACGCAAGTTTGCATTAACAAAGACAAGATCGTTCGCCTTGTGTGCTTTGAGACGGTTCCTCTTCTTTGTATGGATGTGGGCAAAGCTGCTCCACATGCGCTCACAAGAGGAGGAGCTACAACCCTGGCTGAGAATCCGAATGGCAAGCGCTTGCAGCTGTGGGGAATCAGCTCCATAATCCTCCCACCATGTAACAGACCCAACTCGAAATCTGAAATTTGAGAGATCATAAAATTCAGATATATGGCAAAGCTCATGAAATCTGAAAATTATGAATCATTAAATAGTAAAATTTAAGAATTTAAATGAGTTAGGATTACCTGTCATGCTGGGCATCTGGCCATCCAAATATGCCCTCCTTATTGCGGTAATTGGCGAGCTGGTCCTTCACTGTCCGGCGAGCCTCTGGCATTTGCACCATCTTCTGAAGAGTGAGGTTCCAACCACGGACCACCTCTGCATCACTTTGTTGTGCAGTTGCCTTGTGTTGAAACTCTGGGTCCAACACAAATGCAGCCGCATGAATGGGAGAGTAGTACTGATTCCACCTAGTCACAGCCAACTCCTCCACCTCTTTCAACCTGTGGGGATCTTTCTCTAACACTCTGATATTTTCTATCATGCGATCCATCCCCTCATATACCTTGCCAATAAAAGGCATGTCTCCATCAACCTTTTTTAGCAACAAGACAATCGGCTTACACAAGTCATACAAGTGTGATGCATCAGCCCAAAAGTCATCGCTGCCTATGCACAAATCGTACACCAATATCCCAAGAGCCTGCTTTGAAGTGGGCCATGCATCCCACTGTGGGCTTGCCACAACCTGCTTAAGAGCAGGTCTCATTTCAATGAGTCTGCGAAGCATCACATAATTGTATGCAAACCTTGTCTCTGCATACTTCAAAAGCTCCTTCCTTGCATAGGTGCGATACAAAGAGAGAGAAAAATGATGGCGTGTAATGAACCCAACCATCTCTCTTGCATTATCAATTACAATTTTTACCCAAGGTAATTTGCCAATGTCTTTCAACAAATTATTCAAACAATGGGCAACACAAGAACTCCATTGAATATGGGGGTACCTTTGTTCCAATAATGCACCTGCAGCCCTATTGGTATTTTCACCATCTGAAACCAACTGCACAACATTAGACGGGCCCACATACTCCACTGCATCTGCCCACATCTGCATCAAAACATTTGCTGTTTTTTGTTGTACTCCGCACTCTATGGAGTGTATGTACAAAGAAGATCCTCTGCAATATGCCAAAATACCCTCTAGTGATCGACTACGTACATCACTCCAGCCATCTGCTACCAAAGTGACCCCATACTTATGCCATTTCTCCTTCACAGGCTGAATGGCCTCATTAACTGCCTTCACCTCATCCTCTAGAAGCTTTCCCCTCAATGCATCAAAAGTGGGAGGGGTGTATGTGGGCCCAAAGGCTGTAATTTCAGTCACCATCTCCTTGAAATAAGCAGACCGTGCCACATTGAAACTAATCCCATTCGAGTAAAAGAAACGGGCCACGGCTGCATCTACCTGTGCCTTCCTTTGTGGATGCCATGCAGTATAAAGAGTGCTTTGCCTTCGTGTAGGTGGGAGAGGTGAAGGAGATGCAATAGGAGTAGAACCTGTAGCTCCAAGAACATGTGCACTCCCAGAAGATGAAATTGTAGTAGCAGCAGCAGAGGGAAGAGGACTCCTTTTTGCAGTAGCCATATGAGCACCTGAAGTAGCTCCTCCACCAGTGGATGCAATAGTCCTAGCTTTCTTCGCGGAAGGAAATGCCTCGACATCTCGTGCCAACCTTGCTTTCTCTTCCTCGGATATTTCAGTGCATATTGTAATCCCCTCTCCCTTGATGCCAAGAAGATGGGCCTTCACCCTATCAGGAATCCCACCTCTTTTCAATCAACAACGCCTGCACATGAACTTGCGAGTGCCTCCTTTCTTGGAGTCGTAGCCACCCAGGAGATCGACTTGACTCCACCAAAAATCTGATTGGGTGAATTCTACCTCCAACTGAGACTCAGGGGTAGGGTGTCTTGAAGCCATGGAACTTTGGAAGCTTGTTGCTTGAAAGGGGGGCTGAAACTGCAAAGAGAGCCAAGGGTTGAAACTTGAAAGAGAGGGCTGAAGCCTGAAACTTGAAAGTGGGGCCTGAAAGAGGAGGGAACAGAAGGCTGAAAGAAAGGGCTGAAAGAGGGGGCTGAAGGAGGGCTGAAGGAGGGCTGCAGGGGAGAAAATGATGATGGAGGGCTGAAGGCTGAAGCAGGCTGCAAGAGAGAAAGGAGAGGAAAGGACTCAGGAGTCAGGAGTGAATGGGGCTGAAGGAGGGCCCCTAAACCTTGAGGATGGATGGACTCTGGAGAGAGTATAAACTATGAGGCTGAAGGAGTGGAAGGAGGCAAAAATCGGAGGCAAACAGGAAGAAAACGGGGCTGGCGGCGCATCTCGCAAGACATTGAAGACCTAGAAACGTTTGTTGTCTGAAACGCGGCGTTTCAGCAACCTGAAACGCGTTTCAGGCTGGCTGAAACGTTTCAGCCAGCCGTTTCAGGGTCCCGAAACGTTTCGGGCCCTGAAACGCGTTTCAGAAACGCTTGGTCTCTGAAACGGCGTTTCAGGCCTGGCTGGGCTCTGAAACGCGTTTCAGCGTAACACTGCTTCAGTGGCGCTATTCACCTCCTCTCTCCCTTAGTACTCACACAACAATCATTCTGAAAGGCAACTTGATGACATAATGGCTCTTCATTGCATGCTATAGCAACCAATGCATAAGCAACAGAACTAGCATACTCTTTCCGAACAGCTGCTCTCGTAAGGGTTGGCAGAGGAGTGTCTTGTTTGCTGTCTTTTAATGTGTCAAGGAGCCAACATGCGCAAATGACCCTGATCAATAAGAGGCATATCACGCTGAATTTATGGCTGCACATGTGGCTGCAAATAACCAATAGATGGAGGAGGTACTACCTCAGATGGAGCATCATCCGGAGCATCAAATGGAAACAAAGGCATCAAGCTGTCAAATATGTCAGGGGCATCAACAACAGGCTGTTTTTAACAGTCCAACAAAGGCATAGTGGAAGATTCATCAAACACAACATCCCGACTAACAAAACACTTGCCCATGCGGGGCTGATATAGCTTATAGCCCTTGCGCTCTGAACTATACCCAAGAAAAATGACTTGACATCTTTATCATCCAACTTAGTGCGCGTCTGTGAAGGCACATGAGCATAAGCTAAGCATCCAAAAGACCTCATGTGGGAAATGTGAGGCTTACGACCCGTCCAAGCCTCATAAGGGCTGATAGTCTGCAATGCCTTTGTAGGACATCTATTCAAGATGTAATTCGCACACATGACCGCATCAAACCACGACTTATTAGGTAAATGTTTGCCTTTCAACATGCACCTGGCCATCTCCATCACTGATCTATTTTTTCGCTCAGCCACGGGATTCTGTTGAGGAGTATAAGGCACCATGCATTGATGATTGATACCACGGGAAGCCCCAAAAACAGCAAACTCCTTTGACATGTATTCACCCCCCCTGTCTCTATTAAGGTGAGAAATGTGCAGCCCACTCTCATTCTCAGGCAAGGCAATAAAGTGCTTGAAGCATGAAAAAACTTCAAATTTGGATTTCAATGCGAAAATCCAAGTGTACCTGGTGAATTCATCAATAAAAGTGACAAAATAGTAGAACCCCCCAAGGTCTGCAACCCTCATGGGTCCACAAACATCACTATGAACCAAATAAAGCTTACGTGAAGCACCAACTCTCACATCCTTGGGAAACGCAGCACAGTGCATCTTACCAAGCAAGCATGGTTCACAAACATGTTTTGTAGGCATATGCATTTTGGGAAGATTAACAACCATATTCTCCTTATATAACTTCACCAGGGCTCCGAAATTGAGGTGTCCAAACCTCTCATGCCACAAATGAGTATCTGCCATGGTAGAATCAAGAGCAAAGGCATGTGCATCAACAAGTGCAGCATCATCATCCAAACATCTGTCATAAGCATCAAGTCTATAAAGACCTCTAGATAATGTGCCAGTCAAAACCATGGTAAAGGCATGTGTAGCATCATCCACTGCACACCTAACACCATCAAAAAGAACCTGAAAGCCACATGTAGCAATAGCTGAAATAGAAATGAGGTTCTTACGAATGCTTGAAACATAAAGCACATGCTCTAGAGGAAGAATACCACCAGAGACAGAAGTAAGAGCAGCTTGTCGAATACCCTTCAAGGTATATGATGCATTATTGGCACATGTGACACTGCCCCCCTGAGATGTATGCTCTAATGGGCTGAATAACTTCCGGCGAGAAGTGATGTGCTTGCTAGCACCACTATCAAAGAACCAGGCATCATGAACATCTGAAACTGCCATACAAGCATCATGAACATCAAGATTATACTGACATGTAACCAAGAAAGCCCAATGTTGGTCTTGTGCAAAATTAGCAGACTCATGTTGATATTCTGCACTGGAAGAACCACATACTGCAAGACCAGACTCTTTCTTCTTCTTTTCCGATGCTATGCGCTTCTTGCATTCAGAAATATCATGCCCAGGTTTCCTGCAATAATTACATCTCTTCTTCTTTTGTTATCCCCTGAAGAAAAGGCACCATGTGAATGATCAGCATGGGAATGAGAGGGTTTTCCAGCTGAAACCTTGCCTTTACCTTACAAATGCTTGATCACTAGCCATGGAAACATTGCGATTTGCACGACTTTGCTCCTCCTGATGAGTGCAAGAAGGCAAAAAACGAGCTGTTGTAATGAAAATGTTGCAAGTACAAGTGAGGAGGCTCAACGGAGAGCCAACATAACAAAGCCCTAGGGCTAACTACCCTAACTCGACTAAGTGTCCTAACTGACCTAGATGGTACATGAACTAACTGTACCAATAGTCCTAAGTGACTATAACTAGGCCTACAAGGGACATACCAAGGAATAAGTGGCATCTGTGGATAGCCCATAGGATGGCCTACACCACGTACCATCTCTCTCCCCTCACCCTCCTAGAGCATTCCAGGCCTAGCAGAAGCTCCCGACATAGATTTTGTTGCATTTTGTCTGGCTCTCCCAACTGTTTTCGCTGCTTTGACTTCCATTTGTTGCTGCTCTGACCTCCTTTTCAGCTCTTGTACTCCACCCACAGCAGCTCAGCTGCTATTTGGCTAAAGGCGAGACCCTTGAGACAAGTGTACGACGACTCCTAAGGCAAGTACGACGCATTTAATGCTATCCATACATCTGTACGAATTGTACAAAGTGGCTTTTGTGGGCTATACGAACTACTAGGGCACAAATTTTGAGGCACGGATCCCGAGGCTTTGGGGAAGATCTGTAGGCATGTGTCCTCTTCAACCCTTTCCTTGCCCCTCTTCCGCTCTCGTTCTTCATTTTCCTCTTCTCCTGGTAGCTAGAAACCTCCTGCACCCTGCGGGGAGCCTGGACTGAGAATAGATGCAAGGAAAGAGCTCGTCCCTCTGCCACAGATAGCGGGTATGGGTTCCAATTTTGTTTCTAATTGCTCTCTTTTGATTTGAAGCTTTCTCCAGTGTTTCTCTGTTGTTTGGAGTCTTTTCTAGTCCCCATAGGTGTAAGCAAGTACTCAAAAGCAAAGGATGTGCCTAGGGGAGGGCCAAAGGGCCAGTGTGTCCCATGTGAAAGCCTTGAGGCCGCTTGGGGTACAATTTGCTAGTGATTTGGATGCTTGGATGCCTTTCAGTTGGGTCAGGTCAAAAGTCGATGCCTAAGTATGTCTTGCCAGCTAGATTCTAGTGGTGCACTTGGATTAGATGCCCAGAAGACAGACAGAGGATTTGCAAAGAAGAACAGTGCAAGGGTGAACCCCTGGTGTAAAGCATTTCCATTCAGAAGCATTAAATAAATACCGAAAGGGGTGCCAAGGCATTTGGAACCAGTGGGCGTGTTGTGTACTATTTTCACTCAGCAGGGGCATTCTAGCCTCCCCAATGTTGTTGTTAAAGTTTATTTTTCTAAGTATTGTTAAGTGACTAAAATGACTGAAGCTTGCATTGTGGCTATTTATGAGGTTTATGATTGAGTAGACAAGGATTACTGCCCTTTAGTTCTTTGAAGGCCGGTTACAACGGTTCCATTGCCGAGATTGTCACGCTCTTCCTATAGAGGTGAGCCCTAGTAGCATTGGGTGAAGGACACCTTCATTGCATTTTATTTGTTGTAGCCATCAATCTTTGCAAGCATGTCACACCGTGAGAGATCGTTGACCATCTCCGAGCAGGAGGGGCAAGAGGAAGACACAACATCGGAGAGTTTTGAGGAGGAGCATAGCATCAGCGGGGGTGATGAGGAGCAAGACAGTGGGGCACAGCCTGTTTCTCCTAAGCATGCCACTGAAAACTCACAGGATGAGGTAGATGAGACAGAGGAACTTGATCAATGCCCTTTTTCAGTTTCAAATGCAAAGTGGAGTAGAAGCCCTGTCACAGTTGCAACAGACTTTCATTGGAGATTAAGCAAGCTCCTCCTATACTATTATTGCTCCCCCTGGAGGCAAAAAGACAGCTCAAAAGAAGCATAAAAAGCATAAGAACACTCACAAGCATTTATCTTTCAGTGAACAGCCACCAGAGATGCCCACAGTCACCCCTGTAGCCGGTAATGCCAATAACTTTCATTCAATCAATCAAGGAGAGCAAGTCCTCCCTCAGCCCATGATGCATCCAAGATACTTCAGAGGGGGATCAGTTTTTCAAGCAATGGTGGGACAGCCCACAGATGGGTCCGGAATGCCAGGCGCATTTATGGGCAGCATGAGAATTTCCAGCAACCTATGATGGGTGGAATGCCCCCTGCAAATGCCAACATGATGTACACAAATCTTGGGATGCAGGCCAATATGCAGACAAGAATGCCTAAGACGATGGGCAATACTTGGAACATGCCATAGATGTAGGGAGTGGGACCCAGAATGTTTACCCCCACCATAGGTCCGGGTGATATGGCCCAAAATGCGGGAGCAATGATGACTCCGCCCTTTTTACAGCCCCCTGTTCATGGTAATCTCATCCCTAAAGGCAAGCTGAAAGATTACAAGGGGAGGGGCAGCTGTGAAATTCAAAACCTTCAATGGGATGCAAGACAGATTGAAGGTTTTGACATTCGGTGCAACAATTTGATGCTTCCTACTCAGGTGGACACTTTCCAGAGTCTTCCAAAGTTCGAAAGGCAGTGCTCCAATGGTGGACCAACTTACTTTTGCAAGGTAGAGCACCTACCACATGGTTGAATTCAAACAGGTGTTCTCAGCCGCATGGTTAACTACCACTTTCGAGGTAGATATCATGACCACGTGGTACAAATTAGATGCAACGAATTGCAGAAATTTGGAAGACAACAATAAGAAGTTTTGAGAAGCCTTGTTGCCAGTGAATTCCTGCAAGCATGTAGCGCTGTCTGTGCTGCGGGCTGCCAAAGGAGATTCGAGAGTACTGCACAAAGATAAAGGTCTCCAATATGTCCCAATTGATTGAGAATGCCACTAGCCAAAGGAGACACCTAAGTCAATGGGCAGCAAGACGGGCTCTCCTAAGAAGTTTAGAAAATTCTCGCAGCCTATGAAAGCGAAGTTTGTTGCAAGACAGAGAGGAGTATCATCTCGTACCCGTATGTCAGATGAAGAAAAATAAAAAATGTATGATGCCAATAAATGTTATATTTGCAAGGAGGAGGGCCACAGGGCTTTTGAGTGCCTACACAAGAAGAGGAAGTTCCCTCCTACTTAGCAGGGTGAGCATACGGAAGAGAAGAGGAATGATCAAAAGAATAAGAAGCCCAAACCCACTGTGGTCGGGGCTGTTGAGAATACATATGCTACAGAGTTATGTCGGGCATGGGGCAAGATATGAGACCAAACAGCTCTGATGTTTTTTGATCTAGGAGCCAAGGCCAACTTTATTTCTCCATAGCTTGCTGGAAAGCTAGAAATACGGGCAGATGTTTTTTTTTATCTGGGAGCCAAGGCCAACTTTATTTCTCCATAGCTTGTTGGAAAGCTGGGAATATGGGCAGAAGAGAGGGGTCCTTTGTGTGATGCGGATATGGCTTGCCCGGGGCTCAACCAATCAGTTACTCCAGTGACAGGCAAGCTGAGGATGCATATTCAGAGCTACGTTGACACGGAAGAGTTCTATATTATGCTGTTGAATGGTTGTGATGTGTTACTACGAATACCATAGCATTTCCATGTTGGGGCTGTTTTGGAAACGAAGAATAAAACAATCACAATCACTCACCGTGGCAAAACCAATGACCGACCAATAAGGGGAGGATGGCTCCATAGTCCTTTGGGAGCCCTGGGAAGCGGAGAGTAACCGGAAAACGGGGAACATGGTGTGTTGTGTCCATGTCCTCCACTGTAAAGCCACGGTACCAAGGAAAGAGGTACACCAAATCCGGGCCCATGAGAATGGGGCTCTGCTCCACGAGTGTCGAGGCAGTGTTGGGGGAGCTCAACTGGATGAGAAATACGCCTCTTCCATAGATGGTTACCTCCTGAATGTGGTCTCCCTCTAGTGCCAAGCTCGTCTGGATCCACTCTCGCACCCGTCTCCTTGTAGGCACGAGGCCCACAATTCTGCCCACGATCGCCTTGTCCTAAAGTGACCAAACTGCATGCTTCACCTGTTGCTTGTCAATTGGGGAAAGAAGAATCTTAACGGTTGTGGGATTCGAGGATGCTGCCATAGAGATCCTCTGGCCAGACCAAGGGTCACCACCAAGAAGATCTTTCCTGGAGACAAACAAACGCTCATCGCTACCCAAAGGGTGGGGAAGAAACCAAGGGCCAGTTGCGTGGAAACACACCCCTGCAGTTGGCTACCAACGGAGAGGGAGAGCCCTCAAAGAGAAGGCGAAGGGGGGCTGAAGAGGGGACGAACGAAAGGCAGGGAGAGAGTCGAGGAGGAGGCCAGGTGGAGAAGGTGAAGACGAATGAGAGAGAGTGGAAGGAGGAAAGGAAGCGGAGAGGTGAGAAGAAGCGAGAGGCAAAGGTAGGCGAAAGGAGACAGAGGGGCGAGAGGAGAGGGCGGGGAGGTAGCAAGGGCGAAAGGAGAGAACGGAAAGAAGGAGAAGGAGGTGAGGAGGAGCAGGGAGGGCAGTGAGGTGGCGAGAGGAGGCGAGGCGGCGAAAGGGAGACGTGAAGGAGCGGGGGCGAGGGTGGAGGCTGTCGGAGGGAGGAGGCAGGGAGGGCGGAAGGGGAATGCGGGGAGATGCGGCCTGCGAGCGAAAGGAGGTGAGGGAGAGGTAGAAGAAGGCGGAGAGGAGAAGATGCAAGAGGGAGGCGGAAGAGGGAGGTGAGGCGGAGGTGGAGGCTGTGGCAGAAGGAGGCGGGAGGGAGGAGCTGAGGCAAGAGCTCAGGGAGCCGCTTGGATCTCTTTGCCAATGAGCTAGTCAATTTCTTTCTTTCTTTCTCTCTGGTTACCCCTATCATTGGAAAGCTCCGTTTGCACATACAGAGCTTCGTGGACAATAAGGAATTTTATATAATGCCTTTTCAAGGCTGTGATGTTTTGCTGGGTATGCCTTGGTGTCACACAGTTCATGCTTTGGTGGATACTTACAATCGGAAGATTTCCCTGGAGCATAGAGGGAAGAAGCATGTATTGGATGTCAAACTTAAGGGAGAGTCCCTGTTGTATCTACTTCAGCTATATGCTCAGTAATGAAACATCATATTTCTGCGTATTTAGTTTTTGCAAAGGATACTAAGTCTGACAATCCACAATTTGTAATCTCCAAGCTAGATAAAGAGCAGACAGATTTTCTTAATCAGTTTGGAGACGCAATTTTTTTCCTGCATTCAAAAACGTCATGCCCAAGTTCCTGCAATAGTTGCATCCCTTCGTCTTCTTCTTATACCCCGAAGAAGAAGCATCATGAGAGTAACCAGCATGTGAATGAGGGGGTTTACCAGCTAAAACCTTGCCTTTGCCTTTGTTTTTATGCTGGGCAGCAAAGGCTTGATCACTAGCCATAGAAGCATTGTGATTTGCACGGCGTTGTTCCTCCTGAAGTAAGAGGGCAACCAGCTGGTCAAAGGAATATGGTTGGCATTGCCCCCTGCAACCAACCTCAATGTAGTAGCAAAACCCTCATAAGAGTCGGGCAACCCATCAAGGGTATAAGAAATAAGCCGAGAATCAAGTACCACTTCATCAAGGTTAGCCAACTACTCTTTCAAATCCTTCACACTGGCATCCATCTTACCACCCTCTGCAAGCTTCAAGTCCTTCAACTGCTTGCGGAGATAGGCAACCCGCGCCTCATTCCGCACCTGATATAAGGATGCAAGCTGATCCCACGCTTGCTTTGCTGTCTTGCAAGACCCGATATGAGGGATAATGACCCTTTTAACTAAAAAAGCAATCAAGGCATGTGCTTTGGCATCACGACCATCCCACTGAATCTGCTCCTGTGTAGGAGGCAAAGTACTTGTAGTAGAAGATGCAACAGCTCCAGAAGTAGCATTAGACCCATCACCAGATGAGCCTGAAGCAGTACTTGTAGTACCAAGGGCAAGAGGTGTAGCACCAGAAGCTGCATTACATGTAGGCCTGACCTCAGCGTCTGAAACAATGTTCCATAAATTCTTGGCAACCAAAACATGCCCCATCATGTATGCCCACATGGGGTAATTTGTACCATCAAGCTTGTCCTCAACCCCAAGCATCCCAAATAAATCATCCTTGTTGCTATTCATGGTGCTGAAATTCAAGGCAAATGCACCAACTGGCAAGGCAAATGAGAGAAGGGAAACCTCTCAAAATCAAAAGGCAAAACGATGCTCAAGCTTAAGTTTTTCACAGCAAAAGACTATGCTGTCTCAAGGTGTACCTGTTGCAAAAAATTCCCCAAAAGGCAAGACGAGGCCTTTCCAAAATGCAAATGAAGCAAAGAAATGGCTGATTTGCAGAAATTGGAAAGAGCCAATGCAACAAAGTCTTACCCAAGGATCTAGCCCGAAAATATATCAAGAAAAAGGCTCCAAATGTGGGCAGAGGGTTTCACCCTTGAGGGAGGTGAAAAAGACAGCAAATGGCAATTAGAGATGCAAAGAGAAGGCTGGAAATGAGAGTTACAGCAAGAGAAAGTACTCCCACGAGGAGGAGAACACTTCGAAATGAGAGGAAGGTGATCAATAGAGGGGAACTCGCAGCCAAGGCAAGGGAAAGCCAAATGAGAAGGAATGGGCTTGGGAGAGACCTCCAGATCGCAATAACAAGCTCCAAAACCCAAGAATGAGCCACCAAATGAATAAATCAGCTGTGAGAAGGCTTCAAATGCTGGCACGCTTCCCGAGGCAGGACCGTACAGCACCATACGTGTCATAAATGCACTGTACAGCAGTGATAGATGCAGCAAATCTGTCCATACAGATTCGTACTGCATTAAATGATCTTGCACAGTCCTCCAAAAATCTGTACAGCTCACACGTGCTGCAGCAACAGGTCCGTACAAGGCAGCAACAAGTCCATACAAACCCTAAATGCACCACACGGCTGAAGGCAGCTGTCCGTACAGGCTTTGATGCATCCGTACAGCAGCCGTATTGTTGTATGGAATCCGTACAGTAGCAAGAATTCGCACGTGTGAACTCGGTGCAGCAGAAAATGAATGGAAATGCTGCGAAATGCGTCTGCCTTCGCAATGGGTCCTCCAAAATGCAGTCTTCACACGAAAAAGATAAACTTCTCCCGACAGAAGTCTCCCTTCACAATGGGTGCTCCAAACTGCAGTCTTCACACGAAAAATACAAACTTCTCCCAACAAAAGTAGTTACAGAGGCCACATGCTCACGGGTGTGTAGAAACCAGCAAACCAGCAGGAAAGAGAGGCCCAAGGGCAGCCGAACAGCTTGAACAAGCTGCCAATGGCTGTAGGAATGAATCCCTGACCTGCTCTGATACCATTGTAGGCTAGGGCAATCAATGGAAGCTCAAAAATGAAGGAGAGAAGACAAAACGAGCTGCTATAATGAATTGCTGCAAAACTAAGTGGAGGCTCAAGAGAGAGTCAATATAACAAAACCCTAGGGCAAAGTGCCCTAACTGGACTAAGTGTCCTAATTGTCCTAAGTGGTACATGTACTACCTGTACCAACTGACTGTAACTAGGCCTACAAGGCACACACCAAGGAATACATGTGGAAGGTAAAAAGAACATAGTGGCCAATGCATTGTCAAGGGAGCCTCAGGTTTCCACATTTACCATTGCTTACCACAGTGAGTTGGATGCAATGAAGGACCAGTATGCTCAGGATGAGGATTTCTCTAGGATTTATGACCAGCTGTCTAATAATCAGCAGCATGATCATTATACTCTCACAGATGGCTTTATTATGATGCATGGACACCTTTGTGTCGCAAAGCAGTTAAGGCAAAGGTTATGATCGAAAGTCATGCTCCACTGTATGCAAGGCACAGAGGCATTGATGCCACTGTGAAAGCAGTGGAGCACTTTTTCTATTGGCCAGCTTTGAGACGGGATGTGGATGCCTTTGTTAGAACATGCATCATCTGCCAGAAGATCAAGTTTGACAAGCAGAAGAGTAGCCATTGCTAATCCAGATAGACCGGGGGAGAGCATTGCCATAGATTTCATATTTGATCTTCCTAGGACACCTACAGGGAATGATGGTCTCTGGACTACTATATGCTGGTTCAGCAAGCATGCACACTTCATTCCGGTGAGGAAGAAAATTACAACAGATCACATGGCAGGGTTGTTCATGCAGAACATTTTCAAATATCATGGGATGCCTTAATCTATCGTAAGTGAGAGATCTAAGTATGACGAGTCTCTTTGGAGAAAGAAAGAAAGAAAGAAATTTTATTAGAGTCTTCGGAAGACCGATGGGTCTATGAGACTGAAAGAAAACCTGATACAAATCACAATAAGGGTGAAGCTACTGAAACGAGCATCATCACCCGTGCTGAACGCTAAGTCTGTTCATACATAATCAAATACATCTGGATGTAACAATGAAAAGAAAAGAAAAGGACTGGAGCGGAGCGGAATCCTCCGTATGTCATGTCGCCCTGGCTGGTGCATAGCCGGAGATGGCTCTTTGAGAATATGGGCACTATATTGAGATTTTCTTCTTCTCTTCATCCTCAGTTAAATGGGTAGTTCACAGTCCTAATTTGCTCAAATGTTATGTGTTTGAGCATAAGACACAATGGGAGCAGTATTTGCCCTTGGTGGAATTTGCTTACAACAATATTATGCATACTTGCACTTGGAAAGCTCCTTTTGAAATAGTGGAAGGGGGCAAAAAAGTTCCACCTACCTTGCATACTAAGGATAAGATCTTTGAGGCTGATAAGTAAGTTGAAAGCATGGATGTGGCATATAAGAAGGTGAAACTAGCTCTCCAAAAGACTCAAGCAAAGCAAAAGAAGGCAGCTGATCGTCATCGTCCTGAATTAATATTTAATGAAGGTGATCTGGTTCTTTTGCGCTCAACTCAACAAATCAGTGTGAAAGATAGGCTAGTCCATCACTGATCTTGTAGCTGACTGGATCTCCAACAATAAATAAAGCTTCACGAGAAAAGGCAAGGCTGAAGAAGAAGAGGGGCCTTTTCAAGTTTCAAAGAAGTTAAGTGATGTAGCTTACAAGTTGAAGCTACCGGATTATTGGAGGATTCACAATGCTTTTCATGTGAGTCTCTTTAAGCCTTTCAAGGGTGATGTGCCAAAGGATATGCCTGTTGAAATACAACCACACGTTGAGGAGCTGGATGAGATTCTAGTTCCAGAGCAGATTTTGGCACATAAGAAAAGGAAGATGAGAGGTAGAGTCTCCCACTGCTACTTGGTGCAATTCAGAATTTATTCTTCATCAAATGCAAAGTGGCTGGATGATGATCATATGGTAGATACACCTCAGTTATTACAGCTCTATCTAGAAGCTTTTCATCTTGAGCCGACTTCAGTTGTGGCTCCTTCATGCTCAGTAGAGCGTAGGTCGGGGAGTATTGCCTAATGCTCAAGAGGGGTAGTACCTCCTCTGTTTTTCCACAAACAGGCTCAGATATCTAGAGATCGCTTGGTGACATTGTATGTTTCACCTGAGGTACTGCTTACTGGCACTATATCTGCCTTGGGACTGTTGGAATACTGAAAGGAAAGAGTAGAGTTGACACAAATTCAGAATACTTGCTTATAGAATGAAGAAGAAAGAGGTCCTTAAGTAGGCACCTCATACAAGGTCACTGACATCACTGATGACCTCAAAGCTCCTCAATCATCTCCTCAATCTGCTCCTAGATTCACTCAATCATCCTATGTGGCTTTTCCACCACCTAACTGTGCTTGTGGGCACCTAACTGTGCCTCTAGCACTCACACATAGAAACATAAGGTGTGCCTGAGGCATACACCTTGAGATATCCCAACAAACCCCCCCTCAAGGAAATGCCTCAGGCTATGTCAAGGATACATCTAGTCTCATAGTTTCTCATGCCATCTCATGGTGGTCAAGGATTAATCTATGGCTAGGTTCTCATGCTAGCAAGGGTTCCCTTGGGTGTAAGGTAAACAGAAAGGGATACAAACAGACCTTCCAATGGTGATCTCCCCTACATGTACATGCACACAATGTCTGTAGGAGGTACCATGGAACAAAACATACACATGGTCTACATCATAAGGTGACCAGAGGTGTTTACAAAACACACAACACACAATAGTTTATTTTCATTCATTTTGGAGGACTATCCAGGCTGAGTACCTTGACATAAAAAGAGAGATCTGGAGCATACATAGAGATGATTTAAAATGCATAATCTTCATGGGATGCCTCATCTTGTGGAGGCAAATTCACTGTAAGTAGATTTGCATTTTCTGTCTTTGCTTTGTCTCTGCAAAACTTCTCACTATGGTTGTTTTTGCCACAGTGCTTGCATGGATTAACTTTGAAGCAGTCCTTTGAAAGGTGATTTGTCTTTCCACAGTGATTGCAAGGAGAATACTTGCCCTTCTGGAATTTCATAACATAAGCAGTGTCATTGCCTTTCCTTAGCTCCATGTGTCTTTCTTCTTCTTCGAGAGCTGAGATAATGCCTTCAAGGTTTGGATTGGGAAGATTCTTCAAAGTGCTTACAATGTGATCAAAGCTTTCAGGCATACTCTTAAGTAGTACTGCCATAGCATCATCAGGGGTGATAGGAGAGTTGATAGAAGCTAACTGAGTCATAAGACTCCGCATATAGTTGACATGGGCAGTTAAAGTAGTATCACTTGCCATCTTTAATTCAAAGAAAGAGATTTTAAGTGATAGTTTAGATATATGAGAGCTTGCACCAAAAATCAAATCTAGCTTCTGCCATGCTTCCGATGGAGACTCCAAGTCAGATATATGATGTATGTAATCATCACCCAAAGCTAAAGCAATTATACCATAGGCTTTTTCTTCTCTTGCTGGATCCCTTGCCGGTCGTGTTGGAGCTGAAGATTCCCCAGCATTTGAGGCCGTAGAAGAAGCGGTAGGAGTAGATTTGACAAGTCCCCATAAGTTCTCCCGCATTAATGCAAATTTTACCTTCATTTGCCATGTATGGAACCCCTTTCCATTGAACTTCTCAAGATTATATATGGTAGCCATGAGAGGGTCTAACCCAGATATTGGGCAGTGTCTATCTCTCTTACAAGGCAAAAATAACTGAAAGACTTCCAAAATATGAGCACTTAATGTAGCAAATAGTAGTGACTAGATTTCAAACAATGATGCTTCTTCTTACATGCTTCATAGAAGTGGATGAAATAAACATTTTCCAATCAAAACCAGGTCTAGCAAGTCAAAACAAAACTGAATCCACACTTGTACTGAAGTTATTGAAAGCTTCAAAAAACCAGAAATGCTAGAGTAGCATTTTATGTAGCATCATCTTCAAAAACTTGTCCAAAACTGTCAAAACTGAAAAGCTGAACTTGGAGGGCTTGTAGCTCACTCTTCAAAGCAAGGAAAAGAGGGCTTTCTGAAGCAAAAGAAAGCTCATATACCAGAGAAGGTCCAGCACAGAGGTTGGACGAAATGGTGCGCACTTTTGACGATTTCTCCCTCGTTACTGAACCAAATGACCTGAAAAATGGCTCAAAATCTTCGTCTTGAGGTCGCCCATCTACTCCTAAGAGGGCTCAGGCAATGGCGGAGTATGCAGGGAGTATTGAGCAACAGAAGAAATTCGTTGTTTGGAGAATGGCAGCCACCACAGACGTTTTTTCTTCAATTGCTTGCAGGTGGAAGTTCGCCCATACTAGAGGAGTTTCCAGCTCAGAGGGTTTGGGCAATGGCTGTTTGTAGATGGAGAACCAAGCTCTCAAAGATTTTGGGAAGAAAGAAGAAAATGGAGAAGAAGAAGATGAAGAAGAAGATGATGATGTGGCAGAAATGGGCTCAAGGGGGATCAAAGGGCTCTGATACCATGTTGGAATACTGAAAGGAAAGAGTAGAGTTGACACAAATTCAGAATACTTGCTTATAGAATGAAGAAGAAAGAGGTCCTTAAGTAGGCACCTCATACAAGGTCACTGACATCACTGATGACCTCAAAGCTCCTCAATCATCTCCTCAATCTGCTCCTAGATTCACTCAATCATCCTATGTGGCTTTTCCACCACCTAACTGTGCTTGTGGGCACCTAACTGTGCCTCTAGCACTCACACATAGAAACATAAGGTGTGCCTGAGGCATACACCTTGAGATATCCCAACAGGGACTTCTATGATCAGTGTACTAGTCACTATGACTTGGTTTTTGCAGTTTATATGGATTGCTATCCTAGGTTCTAAACAATCATATATGCTATCTCAAATGGTAATACCGTATCCATGGTTTCATGATTATAGTCACATGTATTTCCGTTACAGCATATCCTTGTAACATCCATATGCAATCGAGGCCGCTTGCCATGTTTCAAGAGAGAGGTATGTCACGAGGGCATGAGTTATGTACTTGCATGTGGGCACGACCCTAGAAAAGGACACGACCCTGGAAATCTAGTTGACAAGGCCACGGGGTGTGGATGTGCAAGTTTTTCCCCTAGGGAATTGTGCCTTGAGGGTAAATGAGAGGTTTAGGCCCAAGAGGGGCCAAATAACCTTAGAAATCTAAATTGGCCATTGGTTTGGTCTCACTAGAAGGGGCAAGGGGCAGACTAGATTTTAAGTTGGTCATTGGCTTGACCACTTAGGACCTGGGGGCATTTTTTAAAATGTGGGCTGCCACATGGCATGCCAATTCAAAATGCAATTAGCAAGGTGGTTTGTGGAAGGTCCCAAGGGGGGGGGGGGGAGTCACGTAAGGTGTTTTCGCGGAGAGGGGAAAAAGACAAGCTAAAGGTTTTGTGGACAAGACGAAGCATTGAATGCCTTGAAAACAGCCCGTACGGTGAACGCAGGAGCAGTCCATATCATTCTGAGATATTCCATACACAACCGTACAACCGGTGTTGGGCAATCCGTACGGAAGGGGGGAGGGGAGGGGGTCCTTGAAGCAGGCATTTTGGAGTCCGTACAAGTCCTAGTGCAGGCCGTACAGCCCTACGTGGGAATTCTGAAGTAGTCCCTACAGTTTTGTACAGAATTGTGAATAGCTAGCAGTGATCAGCGGTACCGTTCTTGTGGACTGTTTGTTGAGGCCTTGGGACTCATGCATCAGCAGGTTACGCTGAATTCCAGGTGGGATAAGGTACCATTGAGGCTAGATTGCACGAGCTCATGTAGAGCCCAGTTGAATCCCCTCCTGTTGACTGGGACAAGTTGGTTGCGATGGCACTTGAGTTGTGAGCTGTTTTGGATAAGCCTAGTTGGGAGAGGGGATCACCTTGAATGCTTGCATTGTGGGCAGATCAGTCATGCTTTCACCCATTGTTTGCGTATCCCAGTGAGTCAGTGGACACTTGTGGCTGTCTGGGAAGTGTGTGGTCATACATTGGGCTGCTAGTAATAGCTCCCAAGTTTTATGCACGTGTTTGCATTGATTCCTATGGTCACTTGGGGGTGAGAGCAGAGCCCGGCAGGGCTAATGTTTGAGATATAGATCCCTATTGAGAGTGGGAAGAACACTGAATGCAAGTGGGTTTGAATCATTGTGTAATCTATTTGTTGGACTCTCCATTTAATAAAGAAATACCGAAAGGGGCGCCAAGGCTTTGGTGCCAGTCTGTGTCCTTGTATTTGAGCACGAGCACTCTAGCTCTCCCAATCTGTGTTTTAAGTATTTGCTGAATTTTTTTGTGTGAAGGCTTTTGGCTGGCTAGTTGTTTTACCACCCTCTTGTCGATCTAGAGGCTGGTTTCAGGGAGACAGTTCAAAGCTTCATTTATATACCTAGATGAGTCCAGGCACAAGCCCAAACTCATCCTCTAAAAACACAACATAGTGCAGTTTCAATCTCGTGATAGTCACTCATAAGGTTGAAAACCATAAACTCCATCACGCATAGCAGGGACTAGCTCCTATGACATCCCCACTAACAACTTCATCAACGCCCAACAATGGGTGTGGACCATAGTATAAGCATATGCTCTCACACATACAAATCCACACAAGCACACATACTTGAGCATCCATTTATACAAAGTCTTCATACTGAGTTTCTGTCGGCACTCCGGAGGTGAAGGGCAGACTCAGCCATGAGGAAGGCTTCATTCCCCAAAAATCTCAACGTTCTTCAGTATGATGGTAAGGCCGAACCTCTAGTATTGATTTCTTAGCTCAACCAATTCAAGAGTTGTTTCTCAGTTGTGCCTACGAAAGGCAATGAGAGTGTTGGAGATCAGTGCACACTAGGTGTACTATTTCTCTAGTCTACATTTGTCTAGTTTCAGTTTTGTCTTGAGTCTTGAGTGTGTGCCATGTGGCACCTCTACAATTATCCCATAAGCACTCTTGCTCAATGTCTTGTACTTGGCCCTATTTATTTAGGGGTCACATCAATGAAAATCACTCTCAGTGTTTGCTTCATTCCTCTTGCACTCTTCTCCATGTTTTAGTTTAGTATGATACCATGCTAGATTTCTAACATGGTATCAGAGCCATGTAGATCCCTCTTCTCTCCCCTCAGTCTGCTGTAGCCATAGCCGCACCTCTCCCAGCTATCCTCTGCTTCTACCCCGATCTCGTGAGCTGAAGGAGCCGCCTCTTCTCAGATTTCTGCCCCGCTCAGCTGGTCGCCATCATCTCCGAAACAGGCTGCTCCTGTCTGCCCTGCCATTCTCTGCGCCACCACATCAGGCCGCCTCTTTCTGCCCCACCATCTCTCTGCCAGATCTGCGCGCCATTTCTGCCAGCCGCTGCTGTTCTTGCTCAGTTCTGCCCGCCATTGCTGCGCTCACCTCTTTCAACAGGCCGCACCTCTCCAGCTGCTGTTCGTGCTGCTTCTGCTCCAGCTTGCTGGAAAAAAATCTGTGCCATCTTCTCCCTTGATGCTCAAGCTCAAGGTCTTGCTGCTGCGAACCATGAAGATCGCCTATGAGCTGCCGCCCCTGTTCATGCTGAAGAGCTGCCCACGTCTTCCCTACGGCATTGCTTTGGAGCTCGCGCTGCCTGCACCTCCTGGACCGCGCCCCTTTCTGCACCTCTGCCTCTTCATTTCCAGCAAGGCCTACGCTGCATCTAGCCCATCGCTGGCTTCTCCTGCCCGATACAGCGACATGAAAGCTCTCGTATTCTCCGTCATCTCTCTGGATATCGTGGCTTTGTACTCCATCTCACAGGCCTGTTTCAGCTGATCCAGCCGTGTAAAAATCTGGCTGTGGTATGTTTGTGTGCTGCAATATTCTCAGTTCTATTTTACTCTTCAAAATTAATTTTCAGAACTGAACTCTATTTTGTATGGGATTAGACACTGCCAAATATGGTAAGACCTTCCCATCTCTCTCACGTTTGTCTATGCTTTCATGCTATCTACCACCATTGATCACCAATGATGTAGATCATGGGGTAATGTCATGTCTATTTGGACTTATCTTTGTCCCTATCCAAGAGGCACCCCTGCATTACCCACTCTAGCAGGAGGATTGCCCTTGAGGAGGGATTATCTGTCAAGGTCCATCTCTCTGTCTATCTACAATCAGTCAGTCTCTCTGTCTATGTGTCTATCTTGTGTGATCTTACAGTCATATGTCTCTGACACTCTGTCTATCAGTCTATATGCCTCTCTTTTGTGGATTAGCTACCCACATTCTCTTGGCATTTTCTGTCTATGTCCCCATTTATCTTCTGATTGTCTCTCTCTCTGTCTGTCTATGATCCACTCTTGTCCCTACCCTTGTGGACCCATATGAGGATATCACTTGAGGAGGGGTGTCTCAGGATCTTTGTCTGTCATGTCTTCTGTCTTGTCTCTCAGTTTATCGGTCTTTATGTCTGTCTTCTAGTCTTGTCCTTCTGTCTTCCTCCTAGTGTCCACTTAAGGAGGGTGTTGGAGATAAGTGCACACTAGGTGTACTATTTCTCTAGTCTACATTTGTCTAGTTTCAGTTTTGTCTTGAGTCTTGAGTGTGTGCCATGTGGCACCTCTACAATTATCCCATAAGCACTCTTGCTCAATGTCTTGTCCTTGGCCCTATTTATTCAGGGGTCACATCAATGAAAATCACTCTCAGTGTTTGCTTCATTCCTCTTGCACTCTTCTCCATGTTTTAGTTTAGTATGATACCATGCTAGATTTCTAACAGAGAGGTGCATTCATGCATCGATGCACCTCACACGCGAGGCGGTTACCTGGTGGCACAAGTGGCAGAAGGACCATTACGATGCCAACGTGGAGACACCTCATTATGGGCGGACGAAGTTCATGAAAGATATCAAGATACGGTTCAGTACCTGGACAAATAGCAGTCAATATTTCGAGATGCACTAGTGAGACACTAAGACAATGAACCATTACGCCAACAGGTTTACACAGGTGTCCATACAATTGCAACATGAGGAACACCAAAAGATGGGTAAGTTTATCAATGGTTTAAGTACAGATATCCAATGGTATGTCCGAAGTTTCAGGCCATAAGATTATCCATGGATTATGAGAGTGCATATAAAATTGCCCAAATTTAGAGCTCATGCACAAGAGTGAAGGATCCAAGTCAACCAACTCAAGGTCACACCAACTCAGGCACTAGATATTATCTTGGGAGCCCAATGGTGGCACCAATTTGAAGTTTGCCCTGATTAGCAGAACCAAGGCTTGGATCTTAAAATCACAGGCCATGGGGGTAAGTTCATTTCTTGGCTAAAGAGTACTATTCATCAACCTTTGATTTCAGCAGTTCAGAGGGCAGTGAAGTTACGTGGCATATGCCAACTTGACCAATACAACCACTCCAATCAGAAACCCCAGCAGGAAGTATTATTACAGCAGGGCCATCGCGACCCGACTCCCTCCGTCCTACCACCAGTACAACCGGAGTCATCGCATTGAGCTTCTGCTTGAATCATCACCACCCTCAACAAGCATCCTTACCATCTCAGCCAAAAGATGGAGGAGGAGCTTGAGATTCAGTTCCATCAGATCCAGATTCATGAGCCAAGTATACTGAAGACAACCACCACTTTCAGCATGTAGGGAAGCTTTGTTCATACTCCAGTTCTAGAAGAAGGGGATGTCACGGGCATCCACAACCCGTGGCATGCTTGGCTACCATGTCAAAAGCTGTATCAGCAGCCACGTTAGTGAAGCCAGATAACAGCCATGTCAACACAGCCGTACAGCCACCCACATCAGCGACACATGGCAGTCGGTAGACTGCAGCAGGTAGGCCATGCCAAGGATCTAGATCTGATCGGTGCAGATTTGGCCTAGTCGTTCAGTTTCTAGGGCCCAAGGGAGCCTATTAAAGGCACCCCCCTGGCCTCATTCTTCAAGCTGGAACAGGGCAGTAGTTTCTCATCCAACAACAACAGATCACCAGTCTTTAGCCCAAGATCAGGCCAGGACCAGGGAGCAACAGATCTGCCCCATCCACGACATCTAAGGATTCTGGTTCGCGGCTCCAGACAGCAGCAGCAGCAAGGGTCAGCTAGTCCCTTCATACAGTACTTATTCTTTCAGTTGTATTCAGCCCTTTTGGACAGACAGTTATTCAATTATTCTTTTCTCTTCGAAAGCCCCTTATATTACTCACTCAGATTCTCACACTCCATCCACAGCTCCACTTGTGTATTCACTCAGTTCAGTTATTAGTGAGTAGGAGAGAGAGTGATTAAGGCTTTCTCCCTGCTACAGCTAACAACTCAACTATGAATAGCATAAAATACGTTGTTCCATAATTGATGACATTTATAGAAGTATGTCCTTTCATAAACGTATACAAATAGTTAGATTAGCTTAATTATGTCAACATTGCAATCGATTTTACGATTCCGCTTTCTACCTTCCATATGAAAAACTTTTCAAAAAAAGACAATGTGTATCCATGAATTGTATCATTGGTTATGAAAAATCTTGATGAAATATCTTCTCCCAACGTACTATTTCTCTTCTTCCTCATGCTACTGTGATTCCCAAAAAGTGCACGATCAGACATCGCATACGTTTGCACATTTCAAGGCATTCAGTGCTCTCACTTGCTATCGTGATTCCCAAAGGGTGCACTATTGAAATGGCATACATTCACATTTAAGGGATTCAATGCTCTAACTTTTCAATTACAACTAGACATTTAAATGCTGCAGCATTAAACTCCAACTGTGATACTATTCAACAATGTTTATTCCCAAGAAAGTTGTTCAAGCTGTAACACAAAGGGATCCTCATACCTTGGATCCCTTTGATACTATTCAACAACGTTTGTTCCCAAGAAAGTTGTTGAAGCTGTAACAAAAAGGGATCCTCATACCTTGGAAGGTGTGCTTGTTATTGTGCAAACTGGATACGTCTTGGGCAATTCTTTGGATTGGCACTCGTAGCACTCGCTTCGCTCCTTAACATGTACTGTTACCTATGCCCAAACAGCATCCAACAATAAAAATGAAAATATTTCTTAAACTACCTTAAGGTGACTTTGTGAAACGCAAATATCAACATTAGTAGGAGCAATTTCCAAACAAATAAATTAAACATGCTCTCAACTTATTAATGAAAACACTTAAAGATAGAAAAAATATGATGCCTAGAAAATGCTAGCTGTGAAAAGATCATTGGCTGGGCTCTCATTATCTGGCCACAGTCACTGTGAATTCTAGACTCCATAGCGTTAGCCCATTGGAAACCCTAGAGGTTCAGCTTGGGGGTGATTCAATATCCTTGTAGGATCGTTTTCAAGAACGTAATTCCTAATGTCATTTTTATATTTAAGCAGATCCTCTTGGATATTTTCAATTCTAGACATTACCAAAGCTGCTGTGAGTAATTGTCACCTCAAAATAGACGAGACAAACTTTCATTTAGGAGACAATTGAGCTTTCTAAATTGTGATTGCCATCAAGAGCACAATGTGACCATAACCTCATCAATTTTCAATCACAAACTTCCTCATGTATAAAACATGTACTCATCTACAATAACAATTTTTCAATGGATACCGTTCCTCAACAACAAATGCTCATTGAGTGACAAATTGCACTTGCATTTGGAATTTGGAACTTCTTTGCAGGAATTCTGCAAAACTATGTGTAGGTGTATGCGTGTGTAGACATATGCATGTGTGTGTGCGTGCCCACGCGCGTGTGCATATACATATACATGTCTACACACACACACACACATACCCACACATTATTTTTTTATTTTTTATTTTTTTGGGTACATGGGTGTCTGTGCATATGTGTATCATATGTTAATGTAAATGTATGCGTACACATGTATGTCATCCACACACACACATATACAAATCATATGCATGTATATGTGTGTGCGTGTATACCATCACATGTTAATGTAAATGTATGCATACACATGTATGTCACCCACACACATATATAAATTATATGTATGTATATGCATGTGCGTGTATACCATCATAAGACTAGAATATATTCAGTCTTATAATTTAGACTCTTCATAAAACGAACAAAAGAACAATGAGAGAAAAATATATATTTACACCTTCGGGAGGCCATGTGGGCCTATGAGACAAGGTACAATAAAAAAGCCACAGTGGGCTGAGGAAAAGGGCTCGCTAGGGCCCTTCCTGTGTGCTATCCTAGCAAGCTCAAAAACTCAAAACTCAAAACTAGTAGTCTGAGAGAGAAAGAGACAGACTGACAGACAGACAAACAGAGAGGAAGGGGATTAGAAGAAACCTGAAACATACCAAAAATTTATTTAACAAATCGTATCATCATTATCTACAGTCTACATGGATTGGATGGCTAGGTGTCACATGCACCAGTGCCCAGCATAGGTAGCAATGACAACTGGCTGCACAGTCACCATCTCGCAGCATTCCAACGCAGCATATTCGCAGGGTTTTTGGGGCATTACAGAAGCCCATTGGCAGGCCCACCAGGTCACCCAAGGTCAGTCCTCACAGCTGACCAAGTCGGGTCAACTGACCCGACCAAGCAGGTCGGTCAACGCCTGGTCAGGTCGGTAAAAAAAGCATGCCAGGTTGGCCTGTTTTCCAGCCCTATATATGCCCCTCACTTTGGCAATTAGTCCTCTAGCCTCCAGCCCTTGTGCCACGCCTCATACAGCCGCCTTTCAGCAGCCGTACCAGATCGCAATCGAAGGCTAGCATTCACGCTGCACACAGCCCGGGATGGATAGCATAGGGTTGAGGTTGGACAGTTTGTTTCAGCAGCATAGCTCCATCTCCCATAGTCATAGTTAGGGGAGTTTTCTCAGCTCAGTTTTGTATGCCGATTTGGCACTCATGTACAACAGTAGTTAGGGCATTTTATTAGAAATTACCCAACAGAGGGTACGCATAGTGGAAGACTGATAGTATTGCCCAAGAGCTCACACAATGTGGGGTGGGGTGTGGAATCACAAACTTCTTAACTTAATGTGCATAGATGTGCAAGCCAGTAAATAGACAATGCTCAAAGACAAATATAGAAGCAACACTTTATATTTCCGTCCGTCCACAAAGTAGGACAGGATACAATACCAAAAGGTTCTCCTACTAGATGTCAAGCACTTCTAGATCTTTGAGCCCGCGTGCTCCACCTTGAGCAACTGTAGACTCTCTGTCTAGAGTGATCCTCTCCACCTTGCTGTCTGGAAACCAGCCTAGGTGGGCAGCCTCCTGTGAGCTAGGTCTGCAGCACAAGGTGTTAGAAACATGGTGAAGAGAGAGAGAGAGAGAGAGAGGAGGAGAGAGAGAGAAGGTTAGGGTGTGAGGAAATGATGCACAAATGAAGACATAATGAAAGGCTCTCATTCATTCATCAAGTATGACAAGACAAGTGAAGTACAAGCCTTATGTACGCTACTCACTCACACTCTAGCACCTAGTGCATATGAGATAAGTCCCATGATGACACGTGGCACTCACACAAGACTCACATACATAAACTAGGTACTAGATCACCTAGTACTACACACTAACACTCTCTTTGACTGATATATCTCCAGCACCCTATAGAGAAACGATAGGGTTTGCAGTGGAGCGATCAAAAATAGACAATACTCAGACACAACTGAAGAACGGAACTCAAAAAACATAGTGCCTGTTTGGTAATATGAAAAACTGAATACAAGAACCTCAAGCCGTCGTGTCTCAAGGACCGTGGCTGAGGTGAATCAAAAAGATGATTCCATGTAGAGAAACAGTAGAAAAAATAGCAGCAGAGGGAGCGAAACGCAGTCCTCTGTGTAGCTCGATGATGATGAAGATGATGAAGGGCTGGAGCTGCCCTAGGTGGTGAGGAGCAGATCTGGAGCAGAGGAGTAGATCACGAGCAGAAGGGGCAGATCTGGAGCAGGAGGGGCTGCAGCAAAGGATGGAGGAGGTGTAGAGCAGCTGCAGGTTATGTTCAGAGGTAGGAGAAGATGGCAGAAAGCAGAACTGGAGCAGGCGGGGCTGCAGCAAAGGATGGAGGAGATGAGGAGCAGCTGCAGGTCCTGTCCCAAGAGAGTGAAGGGGGTAGGTAGCCTTTTTATAGGCCTGACCTTAGGAGTTTGGCCAGCTCTAGTCGGTGGGCCTGCCAGCTGGTCGGTGGGCCTGCCAACTGGTCGGCCAGTTCTGGTCGGCCAGATCTGGTCGGCCATTTCTGGCCTTTCTGGCCACTTGTTTGGCCCTGCTGGCTGACCTTTTGGCTGGCCTGCAAGCTGGTATGTTTGCCCCAGAAATTGGGGATTGTAGTTGCTTAACACCCCCTCTCAATTGCCAATTTGGAGGGGCAGACATTGTGTGCTTGGAGCTTCGTGTAGAGATGTCGACAGTGGCTATCCTTGCGAAATGCCCAAGAGATGCAATGCAAAAATGCAGAGAAGGTCACAAGAGGAGTGCCCTTGCAAGGGAATTGTTCACTTCCTCAAGTGCCTTAGTTACACGTATGATCAGTAGAAATAAGAACACTGTGAAGCTCGAGAGAATAAGCCACCCCCTCTCACCGCCGAAAGGTGGAGGGAAAAGCAAAGGTAAAGAACAAATATCTCGTAGCAGCACTGATAATCCAGAGATGGTGGGATTCCCCCAAAGGAAGAGATCGGAGCTGAACGGTGAGCTGGTGTGTGCCCGATCTTGGACCTCGGAGGAGAGGAGTCTATCCCCGCCTCCATGCATGTAGAAGATTCGAAACATCAAGACACATCTGAACAGAAAGGGTCCCGCCTAGGGAGAACTTGTAGATCCTGGAAGTCGATGCCGATGGAGGGAGAGGTGAAGGATCATGACCTCCTTGTTCGAAGGAATGGGGAGGGTCAAGCCTGAAACCGAAAAGGGAGGGAGGGATGTATAGAGGATGGAGGTTAGAAAGGGCGGGAGGGATGGGAGTAGAAGATGGAGGTAAGAAAGGGAGGGAGGGATGGGAGTAGAGATGGAGGTCTCTCCCGTAGTGCACAGCGGAATGAAGAGGAATCTGATATGTTCATAGGAGTGACGCTCCCCGTACCTATGGCCTCCATGAAGAAGCAGGATCTTTAGATCACCAGAGATCTGGGATCTTTAGATCACCATGGCTCTGATACCATATAGAGAATTACTCAGACACAACTGAAGAACGGAACTCAGAAAACATAGTGCCTGTTTGGTAATATGAAAAACTGAATACAAGAACCTCAAGCCGCCGTGTCTCAAGGACCGTGGCTGAGGTGAATCAAAAAGATGATTCCATGTAGAGAAACAGTAGAAAAAATAGCACCAGAGGGAGCGAAACGCAGTCCTCTGTGTAGCTCGATAATGATGAAGATGATGAAGGGCTGGAGCTGCCCTAGGTGGTGAGGAGCAGATCTGGAGCAGAGGAGTAGATCAGGAGCAGAAGGGGCAGATCTGGAGCAGGAGGGGCTGCAGCAAAGGATGGAGGAGGTGTAGAGCAGCTGCAGGTTATGTTCAGACGTAGGAGAAGATGGCAGAAAGCAGAATTGGAGCAGGCGGGGCTGCAGCAAAGGATGGAGGAGATGAGGAGCAGCTGCAGGTCCTGTCCCAAGAGAGTGAAGGGGGTAGGTAGCCTTTTTATAGGCCTGACCTTAGGAGTTTGGCCAGCTCTGGTCGGTGGGCCTGCCAGCTGGTCGGCCAGCTGGTCGGTGGGCCTGCCGACTGATCGGCCAATTCTGGTCGGCCAGATCTGGTCGGCCATTTCTGGCCACTTGTTTGGCCCGCTGACTGAGGAGTAGATCTGGAGCAGAGGAGTAGATCAGGAGCAGAAGGGGCAGATCTGGAGCAGGAGGGGCTGCAGCAAAGGATGGAGGAGATGAGGAGCAGCTGCAGGTCCTGTCCCAAGAGAGTGAAGGGGGTAGGTAGCCTTTTTATAGGCCTGACCTTAGGAGTTTGGCCAGCTCTGGTCGGTGGGCCTGCCAGCTGGTCGGCCAGCTGGTCGGTGGGCCTGCCGACTGGTCGGCCAATTCTGGTCGGCCAGATCTGGTCGGCCATTTCTGGCCACTTGTTTGGCCCTGCTGACTGACCTTTTGGCTGGCCTGCAAGCTGGTATGTTTGCCCCAGAAATTGGGGATTGTAGTTGCTTAACACACCCCCCTTCAAAGCAAAGAGAGTCAGACCCAACATGCAAGAGTAGACCGATCCCCCCTCCACCGCAATACTGCAAAGAGCAAGTCCAACTATCCAACACCTCCCGTGTGAGAGTGACTTCTCAGTCAGCTTGCGACCGGCAAAGGCAAACCATCACTCGTCATCCCCCCTTTCTCTGTACTGGGTGGTCGATACCATCAACCAAAGTAAAACACAATACAATCATTTTTGGGGGACAACCCAGAGCAAAGGACCTCTTATTGACACTTCAAACATTCATTTTAGAGGGACTACTCAAGGCAGAGAACCTTTAACTCAAACATAGAAATATTTTCATTCATTTTATGCATAGCAAGGGCAGAGAGGAGGAGGCAGCTAGAGGCTGCATGCTAATGTTGATTCCATAGACTAAGCATCCTTTACTTCCTCAAATGCAATTTGCTCCTTAGATCATCATGTATAAAGAGTCACAAGTGTTGATTCCATAGACTAAGCATCCTTTACTTCCTCAAATGCAATTTGCTCCTTAGATCATCATGTATAAAGAGTTACAAATCACAGCTCTATGAATAGATTGTCATCCATTTTTGGGTATTGGTGCTTGTGATTGATCTTGCCAAGGGGTGTTCCTTGTCTAAGGCCCTACCATGGTGTTTCAAGGGTTCTTTCATGTATGATCCTAACATTTTTGCTTGCTGCCCAAAGAGAGTATGCAGCCTCACAGGTTAATCTATATCTCTCTCTCCCCCCCCCATGATGTGCTCAAGTCAGAATGCTCTGGTTGACTGAAGTCAACTGTTATGCTCTAGCCGAGATAGCATGACCTCGGAAAGATCGGTGGGCATTTTCCCTTAGAGGACCGACTTCTGTAATATTTTATGTGCGTAAATTAAATGGTCAAGGGAAGTAACTGCCAAGGTCCTAGGTGAGGGTGTATTGGCATCGACTAGGTGATTCTGAGTGCTCAGGCCTAGGTGCACCTAAATGTGTAAGAATGCCAAGGGGCAAATGTTTTAATTGTGCCCCAAGAGAGGGGTAAATGGTGTACCAAGCTAAAGGTCTAAAATGATGACATGTGGCAGGAGGGAACCATCTAGGGATTTGTGGGCTTGTGGATAGGCATGAAGAAAATGAATTACGTGTCTTGTGTGCATGCAATCCATGAGATAGGCTGGGAGGATAATCTGGATGCCATCGCCTGTGATTGTGAGCTTGAATCGACGTGAAGAAGTTTCCTGAGTTTTTTTCTGCCCGTGCCCGTGATTCGACGAAAAGAAGGCAGAGATTAGTATGTAATGTGTCATTTGGTATCAAAGCGCTCAGGCTGGACGATGGGATTCATACGAGTTGCGTATGAAGGGAGCGCAGGGTATATTGGGCGTGACGGCGAGCGACGTGTGCTATTAGGTGGTCACGGGTTTAGCTGTCTCATCCGTTGGCATCATGCAAGGATTACGGGTGGTTACCTTCAGGACGACGATACAGCCAAGCTGCTGGTTATCTGGGTAGCGTGGATGAACGGCGCAGCTGTTGGACGTCATCGCAGGTTCATACCTGGAATCGCGCAAAGGAATTCGGGACCAGGACTCCAGGATATTGCAGGGACGTACGGTTCACGTAGGAATCTTGGAAGACAGGCGTGAAGCAGTCTTGAACACTCGCTGATCTGCAGCTAGCTTAGGACCAGGGAAATAAATCGGGATTTCTTGGCTGAAGTTGAGAGACGAAATTCATATTGAACCAGACTACTGCGCATCAAAACGCCTATCTTCATTCTTGAAGTTGGTTCGACTATTTTATTGAAGATCTGAATACCAGGGATAGGAGTATCCTCTCAAGACTTCGTGGAGCTTCCAAGGGGCATCTTTTTTCCCTTCTATACAAATTTTCAGTTTCAGTTTGCAGTCTATTTATTCCTGTACAGCAGTCTATTTATTCCTGTACAGCAAAGGGAAATTTGAAGTGTGATATACTTTTGGAGTTTTGGCGTGCGGAAAGAAGTGAAAAAATAATAATTAATAATAATAATAATAATAATAAAATTCTATTTTCCCTTTTGAAAGAATGGAGGCACAGGGACAAGATTCCAGGGTAAATCCTGGTGAATCTAGAGCGCGATCTACACAACAAGTGTCCCACCCACAGCACCTACTCTGGTGGGTAGGATTTCTGTGCTGGAAGATGCCTTACAACAAATCATGAACCAGCAGCTTCAAGTGAACGCTGGTCAAAATGAACTTAGAGAGATGGTGCAAGCCTTGTCGGCTAGACCATCTAGAAATGAAAAGGGCAAAGCTCCAGTAGAGCCAGAGCCCAGTATACACTCGTCGGAACGTGCGAAGGTCAAGGTACCTAATATTGCCAATTATAGACCGGAAAAGTACGCTGGTCGGATAACCGAGCGCAGTTCTGATGTGATCGAGGTTTGGTTACACAAGTGGGAAGAAGCCTTCGCCATTTGTGAAATCAGATCTTATCTAAAGAAAATCCGCGAGACCACTCACCTGTTTATTGAGGCAGCGGATAGGTGGTATATAAAACAACAGAAACATCAAGTTGCCCCTACCACCTGGGAAGGGTTTAAGGCTGAATTTAAGAAACACTTTCTTCCACCTGACGAAGAGTCCCGAGTTTTCGCCAGAGGAATTTGTCGGTGGCAGAGTACACTGACAAGTTCAGGGAATGTGTTATGAAAATAACAGACCCTCTCCCTATGTCGGTTCAATTGAAAGACTATATCTATGGACTGAACGACAGGATTAAAATGTAAGTTCGGGCTAAATATGTGACTACATTAGATGAATCTATTGCAGTAGCCCTGAACTATGAGGATGCCAGAGGCAGACCTAGTGGGTTTGTGCAGGCAAGGACTCAGCATGAGTACCCGAGAAAAGGGAGATTTCAACGGAAATGGACTTCAAAGGCAAGTGTCTCGCAGCCAAGTGGCCAAACCAAGCAGGTGAATCCGGTTGAGGGACAAGCAAAGACAAGTACCACCGTTGGGGTGAAAAGAAAAGTAACTCCAATGGCAGCCCGGGCTTGGTCAAAGTCCTCGTTGACCCCTGAGCAAAAAGAAAAAGCTAGAAAAGAAGGATTGTGCTTCGGCTGCCTTCAGCAACATCAGTGGAAAGATTATCCACCCACTAAACAAAGACCGTCGCACGGCCAATATGATAATATCTGAATGCGACGCGAAAATGCAAGAGAGTCCCAATCCGGAACATATGCAGATGCAATTGGCGGGACCTTCTCAAAGGTTAGTACCTGTGTTGTTAAGTGTGTCTGTTACTAAGTTAGTAAACGATGCACCCGATAACATCCTTTCAAAGCCCGCAGCAACGGGGTATACGGTTTTCGATGAGCCCGAGTTGATTAAAATGAAAGGGCAAGTAGCCAATCATGATGTGATTATATTGTTTGACTCAACGTCAACGCACAATGTAATTAACTCGAAGCTCATTAAGAGGCTCAAGTTGAAAACTAGTCCGTCTGCTGACTATGCTTATACGGTCAGGATGGCGGACGGAAGTTCAACTGAAGTATGGGACCAGAGAGTTACCCAATTGGAACTTCGAATTCAGGACTATGTTGAGAAGCTGGACTTTGAGTTGACCAGGCTTGCTCACGCAGATATAGCCCTAGGCATGGCTTGGCATTTTTGGAAAAATCCAGCCATTGATTGGTAAAAGCATATTTACCAATTCAAGATGAACGGGGTAGAATATGTTTTGCGAGGTCAAAAGGATTTACCTAGAGGACCATTGATTTCAGCCATGGAAATTCGGAAGACTCCGAAAGAGTTTCTGTGTCTGTGTATAGCATCGGTAGAGTCGATTGATGATGCATCGGCTAGCACTGAGGCTACCCAAGATGGGGAAATGGCTGAGTTAGCTAAAGAGATATCGGAGAAGTTCTCTGATTGTTTTAGGGATGAGTTACCTTATGGGTTACCTCCAGACGGAATGTTCAGCATAAAATTGAGCTTATCCCGGGGGCAGAACCTGTAAATAGACCTCCCTATAGATTAAGTTACAGAAGAAGCTGAGGTGCGAAGACAACTGAAAGAATACCTCAAGCTGCGCCAGATTCAACCCAGTTTTTCACATTTTACTTCGCCAGTGATATTAAAGAAGAAGAAAGATGATACTTTTCGTCTCTGTATAGATTACACAGCATTGAATAATATCACTATTAAGCACAGGTATCCGATGGCTCGGATCGATGATTTGCTAGATGCATTACATGGGGCCGTAATTTTCAGTAAGATAGATCTTAAGTGTGGCTACCATCAGATCCGTATTAGAGCCGAGGATGTGCATAAAACCGCTTTTAGAAGCAGGTTTGGACATTATGAGTTTTTGGTAATGCCCTTTCGACTTACCAATGCTTCAGCTACATTCGTCATGCTTATGAACGATTTACTACGTCCGTATATCGGAAAGTTTGTAGTGCATTTTATTGACCATATTCTGGTATTCTATAAAAGTATTACTGAGCATCACGAACACTTAAGAATAGTGTTCAGTACTTTGAGGAAAGCCAGTCTTTATGTAAATAAAAAGAAAACTATACTGTGTATGGTAAGACTTGAATATTTAGGATTCATAATTACTCCTGAGGGGGTAGAAATGGATCCAAAGAAAGTGGCTGCGATACTGACTTGGCCAATCCCTCAGAGTTTGACCGCTTTGCGATCATTCTTGGGATTTGTCCAATTTTATCGAAGGCATATCAAAGGATATTCCGAACAAGTATCGCCATTGACTGATCTGATCTCAGATAAAGTACCTTTTATATGGGGACAGAATCAACAGGAAAGTTTTAACACCATAAAACAAGCTGTGGTCACAGGACCGGTGTTAAAAATAGTTGATCCCCAAAAACCGTTTTTCCTTGAAACTGATGCAAGTGGCATTGCGGTAGGAGCAGTTCTTCTCCAAGAGGGAAGGCCAGTAGCCTTTGAAAGCAAGAAGCTTTCTCCCTCTCAACGAAATTGGCCAACTCATAAATTAGAGTTGTATGCTGTTGTCCATGCTCTGAAAACATGGAGACATTATTTGTATGGATCAGAGTTTTATGTGGATGTTGATCATGATACTCTGAAACATTTTTGTAAACAACCTGACTTGAGAGGCCGCCAAGCTAGGTGGGCAGAACTCATGCAAGAGTTTAATTTGACGATCCGGTACCGAAGAGGGAAGGATAATAAAGTTGTTGATGCGTTGTCGTGCATTATGCATAACATGAGTTTCACGGTGTTAGAGAGTGCTCTAATGGCCAAGATTAGAGAAACTCAAAAGGTGGACGAGTTCGTCCAGAGCCTATGGCCTAAGGCTCATATGTTAAAACCCGGGGAAAAGGATGACCTGGCATCCAGAAAAGGCCAAACTTATGCAAGATATGCCATAAGGGATGGTATGCTGAAAAGAAATGGCAAGGTAGTAGTACCTAATCAGAATGATGTCAGGCAGAGAGTCATTCAACAATGCCATGATAGTCCATGTGCGGGATATCCAAGAGTCGAGAAGACATATGATCTCGTGAAGCAAGATTTCTTTTGGCCAAAAATGAAAAAGCATATTCATGAATATGTGACACGTTGTTTTTCGTGTCAGGTAAGTAAGGCAGAGCGGGTGAAGCCACCCGGACTTTTACAGCCCTTGGAGATACCACTAAGTAAGTGGGAAAGCATTTCCATGGACTTTATTGTAGGGCTGCCTACGACACAAGGTGGATATGATTCTATCCTTGTGGTGGTTGATCGTCTTACCAAGATGGCTCACTTCATTCCAACTAGAGACTCTGTTAGTGCCCCGCAAGTGGCGGATTTGTTTATTAGACATATATTTCGTCTGCATGGATTACCCAAATCCATAGTGTCAGACAGAGATGTCAAATTTACCGGGCATTTTTGGACTGCGGTATTTGAAACACTAAGGACTGAGTTGGGAATGAGTAGTGGGGATCATCCACAAAAGGATGGTCAGACGGGAAGAATCAACCAAATTTTAGAGGATATGCTTAGAGCATATGTGTCATTGGGGAAACATACATGGGACAAGAGGTTGCCATTGTTAGAGTTTACCTACAATGATAGAAAACATTCCTCTACATGGTTCAGTCCGTTTAAACTGAACTATGGTTATAGGCCAATGAATCCAACTATAGTTGAAATACCTCACAAAGTGCCTAGTGCCGCGAACTTTGTGGTTCAGATGCGGGAGATGCTAGCACTTGCGAGAGCTAACATCCGCCAAGCTATGGATAGAGCTAAGGCGTATGCGGATGAAAACCGATCCGCTAGAGAATTTAAGTAAGGAGAAAAAGTTTTTCTCAGAGTTCCTTCGCACTCTAAGTCTTTGACTGCAAGAGAGTGTGCTAAGTTATCACCTCGATATCGTGGGCCATGGTTAATTCTAAAAAGAATAGGCAAGGTAGCCTATAAATTAGAATTGCCACAGGATTGTAAGGAGATAGAGCATAATGCAAGACGCAAACCAACAGGAATCCTAGACCGAGGAACAATGCAAGTGCGAAATCGGAAGATACCCACGGTGTTGGTTGCATGGCATGGTCTACCTCTATCAGAAGCTACCTAGGAATCCGTATACGCTTTGTATAAGAATAATACTTGGGAATTATGCGACCTTCCACCAAGAAAGAAGGCCATAGCAAACAAATGGGTAGTTACGGAGAGTGTTCCCCGATTTCATCATCAAGGACGCTGATGCTTGAAGAGGGAAGGAATGTTATGCTCTAGTCGAGATAGCATGACCTCGGAAAGATCGGTGGGCATTTTCCCTTAGAGGACCGACTTCTGTAATATCGTAAATTAAATGGTCAAGGGAAGTAACTGCCAAGGTCCTAGGTGAGGGTGTATTGGCATCGACTAGGTGGTTCTGAGTGCTCAGGCCTAGGTGCACCTAAATGTGTAAGAATGCCAAGGGGCAAATGTTTTAATTGTACCCCAAGAGAGGGGTAAATAGTGTACCAAGCTAAAGGTCTAAAATGATGACATGTGGCAAGAGGGAACCATCTAGGGATTTGTGGGCTTGTGGATAGGCATGAAGAAAATGAATTACGTATCTTGTGTGCATGCAATCCATGAGATAGGCTGGGAGGATAATCTGGATGCCATCGCCTGTGATTGTGAGCTTGAATCGACGTGAAGAAGTTTCCTGAGTTTTTTTCTGCCCGTGCCCGTGATTCGACGAAAAGAAGGCAGAGATTAGTATGTAATGTGTCATCAACCCTCCTTGGCCGAAGCAATTCTCTTTGACCGAAGTCAAGCCTCATTGACTGAAGTCAAGCCTTTGACCAAATAGAACTCTTTTACCATAGTCAAATAAAAGGTCAACTTTATTATTTGCTTGGAATATTTTCAAGGCCTCAAACCGAGAGCCAAACCACCTCCTAAGCTGCCACCACTTAGGACGTCGGTTCCTTGGCTCGTAGCATCTGACTATAGGAGGAGGGAGATACTCATCTCCAAGATTTGTTCATCCCTTGATCTTGGAGTTCTCTGGTCACTGATTTAGGCCCAGTGGTTTGGAAAACTATCTTGTCACCATATTGCACCCATATGCCCCAGGAAGAATGGTATGTGAAATTGCAAGTTTGGCCTCCACAATCTATGGTCCCAGCCTCGCTCACTCATACTGATTCGCTAACCCATGCAACAAGTCTAGCTGCTCTTCCTAAGCCTCTCGAGAGAGGCAAGCTCACGTCAAAGTGCTTGCACTCTCTTTCAAAGGGCTTGCCAGTGGCTATGTGCCTGCTCCCATGATGTCGCATGCCCCAATAGATGGCCTTTGCTATCCCCTCAGCCCTACCACCCTGAGAGGACCTCTCCTCTAAGGTTTAGATATATGGGATGACATGTCTCACATCGTCCTCCTAGTAGAAGTCATCGAAACCCTCACTCCTCTCTGGAGAGATATCAATCGAGGCTGCTCCAAATGCAAAACAAGAAGAGAATGATCTAGCATATCATGCTCACCAAGATGATATATTCCTCCACACAGCATAGCCTAATTTCCAACATAAGCAATCCAACCTTGACCACAGCTCTTCATATCAGCATTGTCAAAAGGAGTACCTAACACTTTCTTGCAATCTCGTGAAATCCATCTTTCTACAAGGATCATTGCCTCTGATGAAGAAGACGAACTGCTAGGTCGCAAGGGCCTCTTTGCTAGAGGGAACTCTATGAAGGAGAGACAACCTAGCTTGTCCTCAGCAAACTCAAGGTTGTTGAAGTCACCTCCAAAAAGCCAAGAATGTACCTACACACACACACATCTGTGAACTGCTACCTTGAATATCATAAGGATTCTCACTTTGTCTTGGATATCGCTGACATGGCAATTTATTCAGGTTTCCCCCTCTATGTATACCTTTGTATATATCCAATCGTACAAATTCAGATTTTTGTTGTTCTAAATTCCAAAATTCTTGATAATTTTTACCTGTTGGAGCTTCTGCATCCGCGTAAGATATTTAGATAGTTGAACAGCTGATCACCACTTGGACAAAAATTCAAAGAATTTGCATGTCCTCTAAGGTGATAGATAACTATACCTTTGTAAGACTAGAATAAATCGAATCGTACAAATTCAGATTTTTAATGTTCTAAAGTTCAAAATTCTTGAGAATATTTAGTCTGGTTAACCTAGAGTGAAACTTTTGCAACTACTCTAGTTAGCTACAGATGCATGTTATAGCATCCAATGATTGAAATATGAAGAATGTTTATGCCAACACATAAGATACTTCCTTTGGCATTATGGGCCAATACAACAGAACAAGATCTGCATCTAGTACAGCCTTTCTTTATGGCAGAGCACAAAACGCACGCAACCACCTAAAAATAAATTCCCATCTGAGTACATACCAATTGCAAGCATTGAAAAATCAACTATCTTTCCTCAATTGATTCTCGAGGAAATAATCAAACCACCAAGGCTGAAGCTTAGGGGAAAACTCATTATGGAATGGGAAAATAATGAAGCAAAGTCCAAAGTGAAACCCCACACGAAATTCAGCATGAGACTACATGTGATTTCCTAAGTACACCATTATTGACTATTTACATGCTACACCTGCTCCCCGACAGTACATTTCTTAATGATATGTGATATGTGAGCACTCAGAGACAAGGCAAACCTAGAAAAACATACCTGCCCCAGATAACCTGTACTTCCACTTTCTACAAGTGGAACTCCAGAAGCCAAACAGAGACGGTTTACATGGCGCCGAGCATCAACATTGTCCAAGCCATTTAGTACAACATCAAATTGCCTGAAGAACTCAACATTGAACTCTGGATTCTTGACATTTGCATGGTGCGCCACAATGTTTATACCAGGCTTGAACTTCAGCACTGCCTCACGTGCAACCTGGTACCAAATTCCTGATAAGATCCCTTCACGAGAGTCCGCAAAGGCTTGCTTACCATCAACCTTTTTCTCCTCTTCAACATAGAAATTTACTATACTAACTCAAAATCTACTTTGCTAACTCAGAAATCGCAAAAAATCAGCAAAGACATGTTATCCTCGAAATAAACATGAGCAGCAGCTCACATCACATTTCATGTGGCATTGCTCTCACTTTTGCTTTCGACTGCCCAACATGCCGCTTTCGAAAAAGGAATTGTCTGTTAAGATTGCTGACTTCAATGGTGTCCAAATCTATCTGTTACAGACAGTACAGGGATCAGGATTTCACAAGCCTGTCAGTAATCAATTAACTGCAATACCACAATCATATAAGCTACACAACTGCTTCAAATTTATTCCCATAACTCTACATTTACATTGCTATCTAAGTAATGATTTTAGTCTACCAGTACTGCCATTTCTTGCTCCTCTGATCTGCTTAAATAAATGTTCAAGCACAAACTTTGTGTACTAACACAATCAAACAAAACTGATTCTCTAAAGGGCTGCCCTAAGATTTGGCACGACATATCTGCAAGACGGAACAATGAGAGTAATTATCTGTTCAGAATGACAGCAGCATGAAAAAATTCCATTGTAGCATTTGAACAGAAGCCCTCATCAAAGAGGCTTGGGCTCCAACCACCAAGTCAAAGGCCTGGGGACTCAGCAGACTTTTAGGCAAGTCTAAGCCTCATATGCTCAAAAAATCAAACCTGACTTTGGGAGAACTATCGGGATACAAACTATGGAAGACCACACAAATAGAATCAAAGGGTAAATCTTTTATTATCAGCCTTAAAGGAAGGTTAAGGCACATGCACACGCAACATATTTATATATATTTCCAAGAATCCATGCCGAATCTAATATCTTCTTGCACGATACCCCAAGCTTTGCATGCAAACCAATAATTATATGCAAGAATAGCAATAATAATGAATACAAAGTGGAAAACATTCGAGCATATTGCACATTGGAAGTTCTAGATGTTGCTTGTAGTTATCGAGAGAGAAAATCATGAACAATTTTTATTTTAAAAGAATAAAAATGAGCATTTAGAAAGTAAATTAAGACTATTTAGAAAGTTGTCAATTGCAGCATTTAAGACTATTTACAAAAATTTGAGACTATTTAGAAAGTTATCAATTGCAACATTTGGTTTCACCATAATTAATACATTTGATGTTTTTCTAGTATTTCCATATTTTGGTTTCTATATTTATTGTATTTTGTTCACATGTTATTCATACTGTGTGGAGATTTCCTTTTTGGGAGGACTCTGCAGGATCATGGTCTACAACTTTAGTTCAAAGAGCATACTCATATTTCAATACAAATATCACATGATGTTTGATGACCATTAGTAAGCTTTAGGCTAATGAATGTGGTGGATCCCTTGTAGAGGAAATAGAGCCGTACAAAGGCTTGAGAGTCATACAAAGACTCATCCTTGATCGTACAAAGACCATATCCAAAACACCCTCCACAAGATAAACTGGTTCAATGGCTTGGGAGGTGATAATGGGGGAGATGCAAAGTCTACGAGCGGATTAGAGCCGAGAGTGTATATGAGTTTGTATGCAGGACATTTGGCCGAGTGAATCCTATAGGCAATCACTCCTGGTCTTAGAGCACTAGCAAATCTTAAGAACCACCTCGAAAAGTTATGTTTGAATTTCGAGACCTCCTAGAGTTTCAAGCCTAAGAAAGTCTAGCTCAACCCCTTAGGTTTGACTTTTAAAAATACAATTAATCTGATACAAGGGTAGAGAGGTCACGAGATTTTTCAATGTCTAGTTATATGGACCTAACCTATGACTAAATACTAAATCTAGTACTTTTATCCAATCACAATAGCTGATCTAGATTACCACACGTCAAAACGTGCACAGCTTACTTTATTTAGCTTTTGATTTCTAGATTTAGCTTTCACCTTCATATTTCGCCCCTCTTCCTTGATGTTGCACTTTTTTTGAGTGCCCTGTAAGCTAAGGAGCAGCTACTACAGTCTGCTGTAGACTTTTGGATGCCCTTGGAGCTATTTTTGTTCAAGGAACATTCTACAAACAGTGCAATTTGGGAGATATTTGATTCTACATTGATATTGCTGTCAAGTGGTCCACTTTTTCAGGTCGTCACATATTGGAATTTGGAACAGTATTCTTTTGTTGGCGCAATTATAGTCACAATAAAATGCATTTCTAACGGGAAAAAACAGTTCTGCCCCAAAGAGACGAGCCCCATGTAGAGGGACTTTAGGGTTTCCTGCTTTTCCAAAACCCTTGTGAATTGGGGCTTTTTTCATTACGCCGCCATCCCGTGACAACAACCTACTCATTCCGTGAATCCGTGACGCTTTTGATTTCTAGATTTAGCTTTCATCTTCATGTTTCGTCCCTACTTTTTTTTTAGGCCCTGTATTCTGTGGAGTAGCTACTACAGTCTGTTGTAGGGTTTTAGATGCCTTTGGAGTTATTTTTGTTCGAGGAACATTCTACAAACAGTGCATTTTTTGAGATATTTGAATCTGTCCATTTTTTTTTCAGCTTGCCAAGTATTGGCTTGTGGAACAGTATTCTTTTATTGGCGCAATCATAGTCACAATAAAACGCATTTCTATGGGAAAAAAACGTTTCGAAACATTTCTGCCCCAAAGAGATGAGGCCCATGTAGACACTTTAGGATTTGGAGTTTTTTTAAAGCCCTTGTGATTTGGGGCTTTTCCAAAGTACCTTCATTACACCGCCATCCCATGACCACAACCTGCTGATCGTGAATACGTGGCGTGACCCACTTTGCCCTCGACCAGCAACGTCATATGGTTTGTGTGCCCTTGCCAGCAAGTGCATGGCGTGACAACCAAAGAGCACCAATGAGCAGCTCTTTGTGGTGGTGGTTGAGCGGCTGTGTTCAGCGCTAGAGCAGCCTGTTGTGCAAAGGTTTTCCCCCAGGTGTAGCGGGGCTTTTGCTAGATATCACTTGCAGTTCTCTCCTATTCCTCTCTCTCTCTCTCTCTCTCTCTCTCTCTCTCTCTCTCTCTCTCTCAGTGTGGAGTGTGTGAGGTGTGCTCTCCATTCCTGTTCATTTCTGCTGCACTTCTCACATGGTATTAAAGCCACAATTGGCTTGAGACCCGAGGAGCGGAGGGAGTGTTGAGCCAGCACACAGAAAGGAGATTTAGGGGGTGCCTTTGAGGAAGAGCATGTGTGGGGAGTGGACTATTCGGTTGCCCAGCAAGGGGTGACTTTGAAGGGTGTTTTCAGATCAGACAGAAGGTGTTCCCAAGGGACAAATAGCGAGGAGTGAAGGCACATTGGGCCTTCATCCTCTTCTCCAACCCTCTCCTTTCTTCAACCCTATGTTCCCTTCTATCCCATCCACCTTCTCTTTCAGTTCAGCTTCCTCTTCACTCCGACATGGCAACTTTGTCCGAGATGGCAGAGAACAAGACCAAAATTCCAGTCTTTCCAGTTGACCGTCAGCTGTCCAGTCTTGCCGGTTGACCGTCAGTTGGATGGGCTCAATTACGGAGTCTGGCAGGTGATGATGGAGTCTGCGTTACAGTCGTACAATCTGGAGATTTCATATTGATTATCCCCTTGCGTCCAATCTTGGCATCCTAGAGCAGAAGGAGGCCGAGACCCTATCTCAGCTCTGGGACCGTGTGAATGCAAGGGTAAGATCTTCATTTTTCTTAACTATACTCCTCAGGGGATTAATCATGTTAAGCACACGACAGTGGCCAAGAGTTTATGGGAGCATTTGGCATCCTAGTATATTCGAACCTCTCCCATGAAGAGGGTTTCCCTGGAAGTCCAGATGCGGTTGTTGGATTCCAAGAAGTCTACATCGATGCGGGACCAAATCAACAAGTTACACGAAGCTCAACAGGAGATCCTCGAGCCGGGGAAGCAGATTTCGTCCGAGGACATGGCCATAACTCTACTGTCCCAGTTATCCTCTCAGTATGGGGCCTTCTATTCGTCCTTGATCACAAGTAGCAGATGAATGAGTTGACCTAGTAGGAATTGGTCCCGATGGTGCTTGAACAAGAGGAGCACTTTGTAGCTCGTACCTATGAGAGTCAGCCTGAGGCTTTGGCAACTGAGCAGAAAGGCAGAAAGCAATTGACAGCTGAGGAACAAGAAGTACTCAAGGCATCCCGTACATGTAACCGATGTGGCTAGAAAGGCTATTATTGGCGGCAATGTCCCCAAAGAACGATGAGGGGCCCAGTAAGCAGTTGGCCAATGTTACCGCCACGACAATATATACTCCAACCTTCTAGTAGCACGAGGCAGGTGCTGCCAGCCGGCTTTCCGGATCCAGATGGAGGATTGCTTGCTTGATTGTGGCAGCTAAACCTGCCAATCAGGTGAAAGGGAAAGGTAGTCATTGATCAAGGCAAGCTTTCAGGAAGGACCTCGAGCCACGAGGAGTTCTTCCCGCTAACTCAGGTGGCAGTATGTTACCAATATGTATTTTGTTTGGACATTACGACCCAGCAGATCCAGAGGGGATCTCAAAAGTGTTCTGCTACAGCTATTGTCTGATGAGCTGCTGGAGATCCGGATGGGTCAGCAGATTGCCAATGCGGAAATCCAGACACAGTTGATTGATCCTTGTGAGTTGTTCTATGCCCGTTGTCGTTGGAGCACTAAAGTTCATTGATCTTGTCATGACAAGAGAAATGATTATTTAGTTAATTAATAGTCATTAGAACTTTATTATTGTTAGGCGCCAATTTGATGGTGCGGTTATATGTTTGTATTTATGATAGATCAAGCGGTGTAAATAGTACCGCCAAAACTATGTAACATTGGCCAATGATTATTAATAAAGATGTGCACACACGTGTCTAGGTCCTAGGGGCAATAGGAAAGGGAAAGGGTGCATTAGAGTGCATTGAATGGTAGGTGCATGGGTCATAGGCTAAGGGTAGGTGTAAATGGGAAGATGGAACTTGAGTGATCTCAAGGGACATTAATGAAAGGGTATCACCCTTTCATTGTGAATCTCACGTAGCATTCTTTCTACCACATTGCATTCATCCGTCATCTCTCTCCCACCTTGCATGTAGGTTGAAAAAAGAAACAAGTACTCTCACGAGGGCGCTCTTCCCCATTGGAGGGCCAATCGGCATTCAAATTCTGCATGCATTGCACACATTTGCATTTTCGAAAAGCGTGGATCTTCACATTTGGTATCAGAGCGGCGACGATCCACGAGCGGGACGAGAAGAGGGCGACAGTTGTGAACGACGGAAGTCGCAAGAGAGGTTGGCGGAAAAGGATCACGATCGACCGATCTCGAGGTTCTGAGACAAGGGGGTTTTTCTGAAAATTTTGGCCTTCAACGGCGAACGGCGAACGGGGTGTTCTGTTTTGCCCCCCCCCCCCCCCCCCCCCCCCCCCCCCCCCATGTGAATGTACCCTTAAACCGTGAGAAAAAGGGATTCCCGTTCTACCCAACCGGAAGTCGGATCGGAATAAGATTTTAAGGGAGTGATCCACCTATCAAGTAACCCCTATAACGGTATCTAGAGCTCTAATCCGCTCAAAACAAGTAGCCCAAACGGAGCGTACCAGTTTACAGCAGAAATACAAGAAGAAAAGCTTCAAAGAGAAGGGAAAGGAGGTCATTTTAAGTGTTTTCTCAACACAAACGAAGCGGGAGTCGGATAAGTACCACCACCTCTACAACACTTGAAGTTTGCTGTAAAATAAACCTTCTTTTTTGAAATTACAGCAAGACATTTTCTCTCTTGTATTAATAAAAGGAAAGAATGGAAGGGGAAGGGACATATAACAATGAACTTATTCCTTTTCCTCCATTACCCCAAGGAGAGAGAGAAAGAACACCTTCACCCCCTCTTGAAGAGGATGGATTAGGTGAGAGTTATACACATCTTGAGTATGATAACCCACAAATAGATTTACAGCAGTCTCTCCTTCAAGAACCTACTGATAGGGAGTTCTCCTTTCGTAATGAAAGAAGAAATGAGACCAGCCAAGAACAAGGTGATGAGTTCACGCCTTTAACTCAAAACCCAATACACATGGATTCTAATCCAAGTGCAAGAGGAAGAGAGGAGACTCCTGTTGATAAGCTGGTTTTCCAGCTTAGCAATATGATTGAGCAGTCCATTATGACAAGATTAGGGACTAAGAGGACTTTAAACTTCGGGGATGAAGAGTTGAGTAACCCTTCTAAGAGGTCCAAATTCCAACCGCGAGAGAGAATTGAGTTCCCCAAATATGATGGGGCAAGGGAGGCTGACAAAATCCTCAATTGGATTCGTCATTTTGAGCTATACTTTGCCCATCAAGACAAGACCGAGCAAGAGAAGCTTGCTCTTGCCACATTGCATCTGCAGAAGGATGCTCTAATGTGGTGGTCCTTGTCACAAACAGGAAAAGAGCCTATTCATGAATGGGCTAAATTTGTGGAGCAACTAAAAACCACTTTCATGCCACCGAGGCATGAAGAGAACCTAACCTTTCGTTGGGAGAGGTTTAGGCAGTTCGATAATGAGAGTAATGCAGATTTTACAGCCAGATTTTGGAAACTCTCTCTAGAGTTACCCGAAAAGAGCGAGGAAGATAGGAGAAAGAAGTATTTAGCAGCTTTAAGCCCAAAAGTAAGGTACGAGGTTGAAATGTTTAACCCGACCACGCTTAAGGACCTCACTAAGCTGGCTGAAATAGCAGAGAGAAAATTGAATCCTCGTAAACCCTTCAATAAGGAGTATGGGTCATCATCTAAGACCAATAATATACCCACTTTTAGGAAACCAAACCGGTTTAAGAATAATAAAGGGAAGGGTAAAGCTCTTGTAAGGAATGTGAATAGCCAATCACGTCCTGGATGGGTGCCATTTCCTTCTATGACTGACGAAGAGAAGAGGCAGTTAATTAAGGAAGGAAAATGTTTCGGTTGTAAGAAACATAAGCCAGGGCACGTATGGCATAAGTGTCCCGTTCTCTTGGCTAAGATTGCCAAGACGAATTCAGTAAAAGGGAAAGCCAAGGCATCCAAGCAGGAGGGTGAGGCTTCTACCTTGTCACCCTCGAAATTTACTGTGACTATTGAGCCAATAGTGAATGCTGTCCATTCAGCCAATACCTTTGGGCCTCATGATCTTTTTAAGGTGTATGGATTCGTGAATGGACAGAGAATAGTGGTTCTCCTAGATGATGGATGTAATTATGACTTAGTAAGTGATAGATTGGCAAAATTACTCCATCTTAAACCAGAACCTATAAAAAACATGTCGCTTTCAGGAGCTTTTAGGGGACACAATGAAGAAGACACATCCATAGTACGAAATATTCCTTTTCGTATACAAAAATATAGAGATCGAAGGGATTTTCTAGTAGCCCCTTTACAAGACGTTGACATGATACTAGGTAAACCATGGCGGTATGATTTTAACCCTGCTATTCATCCTCATACTCATCATTGTTGCTTTGTACATAAGGATGAAAACATAAGGATCGTAGGGGATCGGGACGTGTATACAATTCCATTGATTACTCCTACCCAAGCCAAAAGATTGGTAAAAAGAGGGGTAGATTGTAATCTTGTGTATATACGGGATTCACGAGATCTTCATATCTCAAAAGAAGATTGGAAGAGAAATGAGTTCCTTAGAGCTTATGAGGATCGATTTTCAAGAGATGACTCATTCGAATTGCCCATGGAGAGAGAAGATGATCATGCCATAGACTTAGAGCCAGGAGCTTCCCCTCCATGTAGAGCCCCATATAGGATGAACAGGATAGAAATGGAGGAGGTAGAAAAACAAATTGAAGATCTGTTGCAAAAAGGCCTGATTCGACCAAGCAGTTCTCCATTTGGAGCACCTGTATTATTAGTTAAGAAGAAGGATGAATCATATCGTATGTGTATAGATTACCGTGCTTTGAATAAACTTACGATTAAGAACCGGTATCCGATTCCAAGAGTGGATGATTTATTGGATATGCTTAAAGGTGCAAAAGTTTTTAGCAAATTGGATTTGAAATCTGGTTATCATCAACTTCGTATGAAAGCTGGGCATGAACATAAGACAGCTTTTCGCACTCTCACTGGACATTATGAGTTTTTGGTCATGCCTTTTGGCCTAACTAATGCTCCAGCCACTTTTAGTAGGCTGATGAGAAGGGTTTTGCGACCCTACTTGGGAAAATTTGTCATAGTCTTTTTTGATGACATTTTAGTGTTCAGCCAGAATGAGGAAGAGCATAAGGATCACCTTGCTAAGGTGATGGAGCTCCTAAGGAAGGATCAATTGTTCCTAAATATCAAGAAGAGTGAGTTCTTCAAGACAGAAATAGAGTATTTGGGACACATTGTGTCTGCCGAGGGAATTCGGGTTGACCCTAAAAAGGTCAAGGCCATAATTGAATGGCCAATACCCAAAAACTTACATGAGCTGAGATCCTTCCTAGGGATGTGTAGTTATTATCGCAGATTCATTAAGAATTTTGCACGTCTTGCTTCCCCACTAACAGATTTGTTGAAGAAGCATTCCTTGTATGAGTAGCTTTTGAGGAGCTTAAGAGAACATTAGTGACTGCACCAGTGTTAACACTTCCGGACATGGACAAAGAGTTCTTTGTTGTATGTACGGATGCTAGTGGTACCTCGATTGGGGCAGTGTTGATGCAAGGAGGGCATCCCATTGCTTATGAGAGTAGAAAACTTCAAGGGGCTGAATTGAAATATATCACGTATGAGAAGGAGTTATTGGCAATCATTCATGCTCTAAAGTTATGGAAGCATTATTTATATGGTTCTGCTTTCAAGATTAAGACTGACCATCAAAGTATCAAGCACTTGTTCTCTCAACCCATTGTCTCTTCAAGACAAATCAAATGGGCTGAATATATTCAATCCTTTGGGCAACCAAATATCGAATATCAGCCGGGAAAGGAGAATTTAGTAGCTGATGCTTTGAGTAGACGGCCCCAAGTTAATCACGTTTCTGTGATTAAGGAGAAATCATTAGGAGCAATGGTTGAAGCTTATCCTTTAGATGAGGACTTCGCTGACATTTATGGGAAGATTCAACGTAATGAGGTTGGGGATTTAGAGGCTTATTCCATCGTGGATGGATACTTATTTTTGGGACGTGCCATATGTGTACCCAAAACATTTCGGTATCTAGTCATGAGTGAGTTACATGCGAGTCCATATTCTGGACATAGAGGTATTAGAGGAACCATTGACAATATTGAGAGATACTTCCATTGGCCTAAACTTCGCAAAGAAGTTTCGACCTTTGTTCAACAATGTGACGTATGTCAGCGCATTAAATCTGACACAAGTAAGACTGCTGGTCTTTTGCAGCCTTTGCCTATTCCTTCGGAAAGGTGGGAACACATTACAATGGATTTTGTGTCTGGTTTCCCCAAGGTTGGTCAGTTTAAGCAGATTTTCACTGTTATAGATAGGCTGAGTAAACAAGCTCATTTTATTCCCTGTAAAAAAGAGTTGTCTGCTCCTGAAACAGCAAAGTTATTCATTAGGGAAATCTTCAGGTTACATGGGTTTCCAAAATCCATTGTATCCGATAATGATGGCCGTTTCATTAGCAACTTTTGGACAGCTCTATTAGAGAATCTCGGAACCAAACTGAAATTTACTACAGCCTTCCATCCTCAAGGAGATGGACAAAGTGAGAATGCCAATCAAACCATAATTACTTTACTTCGAGCTTATGTCCATGACCAACCTAGAAGGTGGCCAGAGTTCTTACCCATGTTAGAGTTTGCTTATAATAACACTGTACATACTTCCACCAAGAAAGCCCCATTTGAAATCATCTATGGGCAATGTTTACCCACTCCAATAACACACTTGGGGGAGCGAATTTTTGCTGCTGACCAGTTTGCTGAGGATATGTCACAGGTTATTGAGCAGGTAAAAGAACATATTAAGAAGGCCCAGGTTCAACAATCCAAGGCAGCCAATAAAAAAAGAAAAGAAGTTTATTACAAGGAGGATGATTGGGTTTTATTGAAGATTGATAAAAGAAGAATCAAGTCAGTGAGAGGAAGTACCAAACATGTCAAGCTAGCACCGAAGTTTTATGGTCCATTTCAGATTTCAGCAGCTTTATATCCAGAAGAAGGATCCAGAGCGTATGAGCTGAAGTTACCAGCCCACTGGCGTATGAAGAACATCTTTCATGTGAGCAATTTGAAGAGATACCGTGGCGATACTTCTGCGTTTTTGGATACTCAGCAGCAAGAAGAACCTGAACTTGAAGATGGGACTGAAGTTCTTACTCCGGAACAGATCGTATACCATAAAGAGAAGAGTACTCGTGGAAAGAAGAGATATATGTATTTACTGAAGTTTAAAAACCAGCCAGCTAGTGATGCACAATGGATGGAAGAAGAGTTCTTTACAGATTTTCCACAGATACTCGCAGATTACAAAGAGGCGATGCAATGGCAGAAGTAACAAGAGAAAGTGCACATAAGAGGAAGAGACAAGCAATAATCCAGAAGAGGACTTCTGCTCATTCAAGCAGGAGGGAGTGTCATGACAAGAGAAATGATTATTTAGTTAATTAATAGTCATTAGAACTTTATTATTGTTAGGCGCCAATTTGATGGTGCGGTTATATGTTTGTATTTATGATAGATCAAGCGGTGTAAATAGTACCGCCAAAACTATGTAACATTGGCCAATGATTATTAATAAAGATGTGCACACACGTGTCTAGGTCCTAGGGGCAATAGGAAAGGGAAAGGGTGCATTAGAGTGCATTGAATGGTAGGTGCATGGGTCATAGGCTAAGGGTAGGTGTAAATGGGAAGATGGAACTTGAGTGATCTCAAGGGACATTAATGAAAGGGTATCACCCTTTCATTGTGAATCTCACGTAGCATTCTTTCTACCACATTGCATTCATCCGTCATCTCTCTCCCACCTTGCATGTAGGTTGAAAAAAGAAACAAGTACTCTCACAAGGGCGCTCTTCCCCATTGGAGGGCCAATCGGCATTCAAATTCTGCATGCATTGCACACATTTGCATTTTCGAAAAGCGTGGATCTTCACAGATCTGGTGACAGTGTAACAGTTTAGACTTGAGAAGAGGGGGCTATCTAGCTCTGAGATATAGGTGCCCATGCACGGAAGAAGACCTTCCATCGGTGGCAGTATCAGTTGTATTATTGTTCGGATACCTTCTGATGGAGTGATGTACCAATATCAGCACTTGGATTGTTGTACCAGATGACCCATTGTACCAGTACCAGACCAGAGGAGTGTACCTAGCACCTGTGGCCTGGAAGCAACAGTTCCAGGTTTCCAATGATCGTGTTGAGGCGGTCCACGCCAAGAGGGGGCTTCTTCGACAGTACCTGTGGTGGTGGTCTTCAGCGATGAAGTATCACACGATGGATTCCTCCAATTGTTTCAGCGGCACACCCAGCTCCTTGGCAACTCTGTTCCATCTAGGAGCTGAGAGGAGGTGTTGGAGGTCAACGTCTCCTTATGTCACCTTCGTGAGAGAGGGCCATTGTTTGTGGGTGTGCCCGCCCAGTGTGAGGCTAGGGTAGGTAGAGAGAGGTCTTTTCTTGTGGGTGTGCCCGCCCCAGTGAGGGTAGATCTACTTAGGCTGGCAGGTGTTTGGGGCAGGAGACTAGGCCCCAGCAGCCCCTCTTATACGGTGGTGGGTCGACCCTATCTCCAGGCAAGGTCGGCTATAGGCAGCCCCTTTGTATGCTGGAGGGGGTAAGCCCCTTATATAGGGGAGTAGCAGCCTGGTCAGCCCTTGTAGGGTATGCAGGCTGGGGAGCCTGGTCGGCCCTTGTAGGGTATGCAGGCTGGTCCACCAGCCTGCTGTACCGACTAGGGAGGGGCTAGGGGGCTATTTATTGGCCCCCCCTCAGCCCTCATTTTATCACTTGCTGGAGCAGTACTTCAGCCCCGTGTGTGCATCAGTCCTTCCAGCCCCATTTGTGCATCTTCTAGTGCAGGTTATGGAGCAGTTCTTCCACACCAGTGAGCAGCTCCTTGTGGCGGTTGTTGAGCGGTTGTGTTCAGGTCTAGAGCAGCCTGTTGTGCAGAGATTTCCTCAAGGTGTAGCGGGGCTTTTGCCAGAGATCACTTGCAGTTCTCTCCTGTTCCTTTCTCTCTCTCAATGTGGTGTGTGAGAGGTATGCTCTCTCTTTCCATTTCTGTTCATTTCCACTGCACTTCTCACATTTACATGACTGGTTGCGACTCATTTTGGAGGTCTGGAGCAGCCTGGAACAGTCGTAGATCTGTTCGAGGGCTGCTTGTGGGCTGGATAAGTGCTACAAAGCAGCTTGCTTTGTGGCCCAGATGCTTCAAGGCTGTTTGTGGTTCTTTGGAGGCTGCATGCAGGTTTACTTTCTGATCAGAACGTAAAGTTAGAATAGAGGACAGTCCTACTTTTTTGGAAAAGTACCAGTGCATGTGTATTTCAATACACTTACTTTCTAGGCTTTCATGCCTTCGAAAGTAACTCTAGCAGTGGAAACTGCTAAAAGTCTCCACTTTTCACTTTAGTTGTGTGCCAAACAAGCACCGTGTGTGGAAAGACATGCAAACTAAAGTTGGACTTCCACATGAGTTCTAGAATGGACAAGTGTCCACATGCGTGCATGTGGGTATACTTTCGAAAAAAGTATATCTTTAGAACTAAAAGTTATTTCCTTTACTTTTCGCAAAGCAAAGTTTACTTTACTTTGCGAAAAGCAAAATTAAGCTTATTTTCGCAAAGCAAAGTTTGAGTTAGAAAGCTACTCTCTAAAAGTACTTTTCGAGGACACCAACCCTTTTGGGAAAGTTCTAAAAGGAGGGGAAAGTTGTGGCTTGCATGCCATACCGTTTTCATGCCACCTACATCCACATGCAGCCCACACATGGCATCACTTTTTTGCACACTTTGCTCAGCCCAATCCAGCCTTTATTTCAGCAATCGTCCCATGCCCATAAGTTGGTCTATATTTGAGCAATGCGCCTCATCTTGGTTCCAAATGATTGCTCTCTCAGCCCACTTTCTTCCTAGCAAATCAGCTACAGCTCTACCTTCTTGCTCCTCATCAATCTCAAGCAGTATCTTTCATGATATCTGAGGAAATTTGCAGTGGTATTCTTACACGACATTATGGTATACAGCCACTCACTTTACGAGCATGTCAAGCATCTCTGCATCGTGTGAGTAAGATCTTCCACAAAGAACTCTTGTACCTTGGACATAAAATTTTCTGAGAGGACATGAGCATTGACCATGAGAGGATCCAAAAGGGTATTGGATTGGCTTGTTCCTCAGGCAACTTCGTGCGTTCCTCGGATTCACTACCTTCCTTAGGAAGTTCGTGAGGGATTATTCGAAGCTACCCATCACTTTGACAAACCTCCTTAGGGGGCCTGGACTGTTCCTCAGGCAACTTCGCGCGTTCCTAGGATTCACTACCTTCCTTAGGAAATCCATGAGGGATTATTCAAAGCTACCCATTACTTTGACAAACCTCCTTAGGGGGCCTGGACTTCAGTCCAACTGTCCTATCTCCTCAAATGATAAACTTAGGCTTTCCAAACTGTTAAGTTTAAGATATACAGCCGTAGAAAGCCAATACATGTGCAGCCGACCAAGTTAATGGGCCCCTAGCCAGGCCAACTTGGTTGGCCTGATTGAGGGTCACTTGGTTGCCATGATTGATAGGCAGACTCGGAGTTCAAGCTGAGTAGGTAGCAACTTCAAAAGGCTAACATAACAAATCGTGACTAGTCTATAAGTCTAACTACTGCCTATTGCTGCCCATACTAATCAAAGAGTCTATGTAGCTAGTTGTCGAGGCAAAATTATGCAGCTCAAATTTATATATTCTAGTTAAAGTACAAAGACACATAAGCCTGATAGGTTACACGTTAAAGAGAGACATTAAAGCCTTGCACATCATCAATCAAGTACCATGTTCACTTTGCTTGATCGGGGTGTGGGACAGTACAAGATCTTGCTGTGCTTTTAGGTAGACTATAAATGCCTATTGCCAACCAAACGCTTGCATCAGAAGGGAGGTTGAAACAAACAAACGTAGACCCTATAAAATATGTGTGTCTTCCCCTGACATATGGATTACATGCTGTTTTCCTAACTACCTGCTATTTTCCTGTTGTAATACCTGCAAGCTGCTGGTTTTCCTAGATATAACACCAGAAATACATCAGAAATTTTTTAGGGGTTTTGACAAAAAGGCCCAAATTTGCAAGTTCCAAAAAATTAAAGATTTGCAACCTCATTTTTTACAAACGTTTGCCTCAGCATGCAAACGAGTATGTTTGCAACTACGTTGCCAACAGCATTCAGCTTTTCAGTTTATTTTTTAAAAGCCTTACAATATTTTAGACCATGACACCTGAGACATGAATACTACTTCAAAGTCCATATGTAAGGATCGTATACAAGGTATTGTTAGCATTAGTGAGGGCTTCTATGGGGGTGTGACCGCCCTGGAAAGGAGTAGTTGACTTAGTTAGTTTGGGGGCAGTCTACAAGGGCACTAGACAGGATTAGGGGCAGGTTAGATGGCTGGTTAGGGACTCCAGGCTGGTCTTGCACCGGCTGCTGGGGCTAAACAGGCCAGCATTGTGACCTGACCCGACCTGACCTGGGTAGGGTCCAGCAGACCCACCACGCGACTGGGTCAGCTGTCTGCAGCCCTTACCCCCACAGTATAAATAGGGCATACAGCCCTTGTCCACTGTATTGTCCAACAGTGTCTTCAGCCCTACTCTCGAGCTTCCTGAGGTGCAGATCTGCCTAGGAACTCAGTCATCCAGTGGTGCAGTTCCAGTCCTGAGTGTACCAATTGTGGAGGTTTTCACAGCAATCGATGCAAAGTTTTCCCTGCACCTTACATCTGTCTCCACCTTGGTGTTTCAGTTCGCTTGCTCTGCTCTCAGTTTTCTGCTCGCGTTTCCTGCTGCAGTTTCACAGGTATTGCTTCACAAGTACGATGAACGCAATCATAATATGGTATTTCTGCGTGCACGTTCCTTATAAACCTCACTCCTATAATCAAAATCCTGCTCTTCTTGTGGATGTTGTAGTTATAAGCTGCTTTGGCAATGCTCCCTTTTGTAACTCCAAACACCTTTAAGTTGTGCTTTCTCTCCTCGGTATGGTAAATATCCACGTTTGTCATTTCTTTGCGTGACACTCTTTTCGCCCGAACCGGCTCGTATCAAGTTCTATCCCTGCTTGTCCAACAAAAACCCAGCCTTCTCTACATCACTTGAACAATACGCGGCCGCATTTCCCTGAGAAACAAGCGTCCTTACGACACCTTAAACAGTACCGTTTGCTCCTTCATAACGGAGTAGAACCCGCTACGACAAGGACCATCTTTTCCGGAACCTCGCTAATTCACACTTCCGAAACATGACTAAAAAGAGACGTCGACTGCTTAAATTCGGAATGAGAAAGCGTAGAAAAATTATCCCTAAGGATTCAGGTAGAGATCATATTTCCTGGACAATACGTCGTGGGTGGCAACGGCACTACTAAGGAACCATGGAGAACACAGCGATCCGGGGGGGCTTCTTGGAGCTACAATTTCTTTGGCAACTATAAGGATTGGAAGCCAGACCCCTTTCTGTCTCGCAACTTCTTCCTAATCTCAATTCAAAGACGCACCACGTGGATGTCCTTGAATCCAGATAGAGCCAAGGTCTTGAGCAATTCGCAGCCAATGCCACCGGCGCCAACCATAAGGATCTTCGCCTTCTGCTCAGCAAAGAAAGGTAAAGAGAGTGAGCTGCGAGAAGAGACCAACTCCAAGTTCGAGTAACAAAATTGAATTGTGGAGGATGTACCTCGATTGCAGCAAGCTGCTCTGCTGAAGCCATGATCGAAGCTGCGGAGCTGAGCAGCAGACAAACAACTCACTGATGAGCTTTTCCTTTTACTCCATTCAACCTTTTTGCTCTTCCATGCAATTTGGAATTGGAATAACCTTACCACTGATTGTTTTTGCCCTAACTTGCATCTCACGTCATCTACCTCATCATTTGGAAGCTGCACGGCAAGGTTAGTAGATTTGAGTACTTCTCATGTCTAAGCACAGCTACTCCAACATAATTTGTGATTCTTTACTTGTGAGGTTAGAACAAATCTATTCACATGAATAGCCAAGTTGATATCCATTCCATCACAATCAATTATCACTTCCAAGCTTTTATGATTATGATCGCTAGAATTGAGAATATTTGTAATTTGCAACTTGTGATCTTTCATGCTCCCAGCCCAAAAAGGTGCCCTTAGTAACGACCTAAATTCCTAAGTTGATATTGATTGCATCACAATGACAAACTTTTATGCTCATGATGGCTAGAATTGAGAGAATAAACCATATTCATGGATAAGACTCTATGAGAAATCACACCTTTGTCATCTTTCAAAAATAGTTTTCTGTGGTTCACGGTGCATGCCTTTCTTTGGAGATGGTCCTTAATAGTCTGATTGTAGGTGTATGTCATGGAATCATTATTCCTTATAGCCTGAAAATAATGGCAAGTGGGTGGGCATACAACGGCTTAGTCACAAATGCTCCATGCACTTTTTAATTAGCAAGAGAATGATTTCATCCCATGTTGCAACACATTCTTGGCTCCTTATGGCTAGATAGAAAAAGAGTACCCATTATTTGGTTAGACATTGTGAGCATTGGATCTTCCAATAGGAAGCATTCACGTGGCAACATAATGCTTATATAGAATCTTTAACCTATTAACCATGGACACCAAAAAAAAGAGGAGAGGACACGTGGCAACTTAGAGGAGAAGAGCCTGCCACGTGTCACAAAGAAGGAGCTCTTGGATGGAGGCTTGGAGGGGGGAGGAGGTGGAAAGACAAGAGGCAGCTTTACGGGCAAGGAGGAGATAGAAGGTCAATGGAATGGAGAAGATGGAAGGTCACCTTCAGGAGGAAGGAGGAGATGGAAGGTTAATGGAATGAAAGGAGGAGATGGAAGGTCTCAGAGCCATGGGTTAAGACTTAGCCAAAATTTAAGAATCAAAGATCCACCTTCAGATGGGGAGTGGTTGAGGATGATCGTGCATCTTTGCCCATGCAAAGCACGGGTTCAATACTCGTAGTATCAACTAGTCTTACAACCATCTAATACCTATATTCTTAATTATAAAATATATTTAATCCTAATGAAATACATTTTAAACATATATGTTTATATTATAATGTAATATAGGTTCAAAATATACTTACATTATAATATAGGTTTGAAATACAATTTAACCAATATCCTAACTAACTAACCTAACTGCTAAGTAACCCTGCCACTCCTAACTAAACATCCCATTTGTTGTAAGCTAACTAACCCACCACTCCTAATAACTACCCCCATATAAAGCTCAAGGAGGGACCACATAAGGAGGGGGTCTCCTTGGGGGGGGTCCCCACACATAAGGTGCACACCTTATGTGGGAGGAGAACCCCCCCCCTTCCCCTCAATACAAGGCTTATTGAGCCTTATGTGGGGGGGCGTGCGCCTTAGTGGGGGGGGAGGAGGGGGTATCCCCACATAAGGCTTATGTGGGGGCAACTTTGGAGGCACCCACTCATCACCACCAACAAGGAAAAAGAGGGAGGTAGGAGGAGGAGGAGGAGGAGGGGAGAGAGAGAGAGAGAGAGAGAGAGAGAGAGCAACACGGAGGAGGAGGAGAGAGAGAGAGTAGCCCGGGAGAAGGAGAAGGCAACCCGAAGAAGGAGAAAGAGGGGAGGAGGAGGAGGGCCAAGAAGGACGTGGAGGGAGAATGAGGAGGAAAGGGGGAGGGAGGAGGAGGAGCAAGCAGCTCGGGAGGAGAGAAGGAGGAGGAGGGAGAAAGAGGAGAAGGCAGAGCGAGCAGCCCGTCGAGAGAAGGGAAGGAGAGGAGGAGGAGGAGGAGGAGGAGGAGGAGGGGGAGGAGAAGGAGTAGGAACAAGCAGCCCAGGAGGAGAGAATGAGTAGGAGGGAGGAGGAGGAGGAACGAGCAGCCTAGGAGGAGAAAAGGGGGAGCTCAGGGGGAGGAGAAGAGGAGGAAGAGGAGGAGGAGGGGGAGGAGGAGGAGGGGCGAGCAGTCCGAGAGGAGTGTAGTAGGAGGGAGAAGGAGGAGTAGGAGGAGAAAAGGTGGACGAGGAGGAGAGAAGGAGGGGGAGGAGGAGGAGGAGGAGGAGAGGGAGGAGAAGAGGGAGGAGGAGGGGGAGGAGAGGGAGGAGGGGCGAGCAGCCCGAGAGGAGACGAGGAGTAGGAGGGAGAAGGAGGAATAGGAACGAGCAGCCCGGGAGGAGAAAAGGAGGAGGAGGAGAGAAGGAGGGGGGGGAGAAGGAGGAGGAGGAGGAGGAGGAGGGGCGAGCAGCCTGGGAGGAGAGGAGGAGGAGGAGGAGGGAGAAGGAGAAGGAGGAGTGAGCTAACTGCCAGGAGGAGAGAAGGAGGAGAAGGAGGGAGGGAGGAGGAGCAGGACAAGGGGGAGGAGTAGTAGTAGGAACGAGCAGCTTGGAGAAGGAGTAGGAGGGAGAAAGAGGAGTAGGAATGAGTAGCCTGGGAGGAGGAGGAGGAGGAGGAGGAGAAGCGAGCAACCCAAGAGGATAGGATAGTAGTAGGAGGGAGAAGGAGGAGTAGGAACGAGCAACCCAAGAGTAGAGAAGGAGGAGGAGGGGCGAGTAGCCCAAGAGGAGAGAAGGAGGAGGAGGAGGGTGGAGGGGGAGGATGGGCGAGTGGCCCGGAAGGAGATAATGAGTAGGAGGAGGGAGGAGGAGGAGGAGAAGGGGGAGGAGAACGTCAAGGAGGAGCACGCAACCCCAGAGGAGAGGAGAAGGACGAGGAGGGAGGAGGAGGAGGAGGAACGAGTAGCTCAGGAGGAGAGGAGGAGGAGAGAAGGAGAGACAAGCAGCCCGGGAGGAGAGGAGGAGGAGACGAGAGGAGGGAGAGAGGAGGACCGAGTAGCCCAGGAGGAGAGAAGAAAGGGGGGGGAGGAGGAGGAGCGAGAGTTGAGAGGGACGATCGGGCAAGAGGAGGAGGAGGAGGGAGGGAGGAGAAGGAGGAGGAGAAGGAGGAGGGAGGAGGCGAGTGAGAGAGGGGAGGAGGCAAGAGAGGGAAGGGGAGGGCCGAGTGGAATGAGGAGGGGAGAAGAGGGAGTGAGAGGGTAGTAGTAGTATGCAATTTTTTTGTTTAAATTTTCAAACATTTTTGGAGGGAGAGTTCAAATTTTTAAAAATCTATATATATTTGAGAGCTAACCCTTCTCTTCCTCCTCATTGTTCCCGTGCTAATCTCTAGGAGAAGGCTTCCCACTTAAGGTGTGATTCTCGAAAAAAAGCAAAATAGAGGTACCACATCTCATGTTTTTTTTATAGAACATTTAGCTCTTTTTGAGTTAAAATACAAAATAAAGCCTTATATGGGGGGTCTCCCCTTACATAAGACACACGCCTTATATGGGGAGAGATGCTCTCCCCACGTAAGGCATGCACCTTATGTGGATTCAGCCTAAAGAACCCCCCCCACACACACACAAGGCTCAAGTCCCATGTGAGCAGCTCATAAGGCTCAAGCCTTATGTGCCCACATAAGGCATGCGCTACATGTGGGGGGCACCTTAATATTTCTACAAAAAATCTACATTTATAACTTTTTATCAATTCTATACAAAAAATGAGAGTTTTCAAAATGTGTCTTTACAAATTTATTTTTTGATCAAATCAAAACCAAAAAATGAGGGTTTAAAAAAAATGTTTCTAGATTTTGAGTTTTTTTCCAATTTCATAACAAAAAAAGATATTTTCACATTTAGATATTTTTTTCAAATTTATACAAAAAAATGGGGGTTTTCTATTTTGATTTTTTAATCAAATTAATACCAACAAATGAAGGGTTTTCAAAAAACTGCTTGTAGATTTTGGCTTTTCTCCTAATTTTATACCATAAAATTAGGGTTTAGGGTTTGTCTTACAAGTTAATATTCACCCTTAAAATATTAAAATAGACTATTTAACATAATCACACCATATTATTTAACATATTTAACTATTCAACAAAATTCATACACATCATCATTTACAAAAAACTATTCAACAAAATTCATACACATCATTATTTACAAAAAACTATTCAACAAAATTCATACACATCATTATGAAAATCAAAATGATATCTTTATTTCAAAATAGGATTCACATATATTAAAGTCTCTCTTTTTTACATTTTGTTCTTCTTCACTATTTTGAAAAGCAGGCAAGCCAATAACTATCACAAGTCCAGAAGACATGCCTATTAGTACTCTCTATAAGAAAAGCAACGGAGTCCTTTGCTACTTGCACCTCTTCATTGTCAATATAACCACAATGATTCTTTCTAAGCTCTTTGTTGGTTCCTTATGACTTGTGCTTCATCTAGTGGATATATATCCAGTGCTTCATCTTGTGATTCATTTGAATAATATATTATAAATCCTAATACTATGTAATTTAAATATATGTAAATCATATTTGAAAGTATTTTGAATTAAATATATTTATAATGTAACCTTATTCTAATCTAGCTCTAACTTATATATTCTAATACTAATTTAAATAGTTATATTTTAAATCCCAATACTAGATAATTTACCTAAATGTGTGTGTGTGTGTGTGTGTATGTGCACGTGTGTGCGCTAATATATTCTAATTTAATACTTAAAAAAATATGTAAATCCTAATTTAAATAATGGTTTTCCAAAAACGCTTTCTAGATTTTGAATGTTTTTTCGATTAATACCAAAAAGCAAATTTTCAAGTATATATAAAAATGCGAAATTTTCAAAACATGTCTTCACATTTTCATTTGTTTAACAATTTAATACCAACAAATCATGATTTTTTTACATTTCATTTTTTTTCTTATTTTATGGCATAAAATTATGGTTTAGGATATAGGGTTTAGGTTTAGATCTTAATTAAGTATATTATTTTAGCCTCTAGGTTTTAGGGTTAGGACTTAGATCTTAACTAAGTAAATTTTTTTTAAAGCTATTAAACTATATTTTTCATTTCCATTGCTAATCTTTATTTCCAATATTACAAGATTTCACTATCGAAGAGGGGTCAGATGTGGTATTGATGGGAGAGCTAAAGTGGTTTCCTTTGGGTCTAATGACTCAGAAAGAGATTAAAAAACATAAGAGAAGATATATTATGCATCATTTTCAAAAGATGGTGTATCTTTACATCATCATCTGCTGATATCAACAAATCTTGAATTATCATATTTACCTCAAGTAAATTTTTTACTACTCAATTATTAATTAAATAAATATTTAAATATTTAAATATTAATTATTCAAGAGAAATTAAATAGTATTTAGTAAATTAATAGGAAGTAATAAAAATTAATAATTAAGGAACTAAATTAAATAATTAATATAATTAGTTAGTAATAGAAGTCTCAAGCCTTATGTGCCCACATAAGGCACAAGACTTATGTCCCCACATAAGGCTCAAGACTTATGTGCCCACATAAGGAGTGCGCAACCACCTTCCTCCTTTTTTCATCAAAACATTCATTTGGTGTCAATAGTGCAAAAATATTATATTGAAAAAGATTCTTTCTTCCCCTCACATTCTCTTTCCCACTCACACCTTTATTTTTGTTTCTAAAGGCCACAATTGTGTGGACTTGAATATGTAGTGTTGTAAGAGCACCCATTTTGAGTAAACTAGGTCAATATCAAGTGGAGTTGACTAGTTTGGAAAAAAAGTCCAAAACAAGAGAACAAGTCCAAAAAATTTTGAATACATTGTTGGAGTTGAACTTCTCATTAAGACGGATCAACAAAGTATAAGTATTAAATACTTGTTGACGGTAAACATATTAAATGGGAATCATTTATACATAGGTTTTAGACCATGATTCAATACCAAGTGTTTTAAAGAAACTACGGTTACCAATGCTCTAAGCAGAAAACTAAGTATCAATCATATAACTGCTATAGTGATGCAACCATTTGAGAGCACATATATATATTTTATATGTATGGAATAAATTATCCTATGTTAGAATATTCATACAAGACTCATTATATTTTATATGAAAAGAGATTATGCATCTCTTGATCCTTCATAGATGAATCAGTCACCATACATTGGACATAGGAGGGTGAATTCTACTTTGCAATTGATAGCAAGACAAATCTACTAATCAATAAAAGGAAAGATGTATTGCAAAATGCATTAGTTGCCCAAAAGTAATAAGGAAAAGACATTGGATTGCTAATGCCTTTACATATTCCTAGTCAATCTTGGGTGGTAGATATCCAAGGACTTCATTACAAGAATTCCTACTATGGTAGATCAAAATGATATGATATGGGAGTGGATATGATATGCCTAATATTGCAAGTCAAAATGATATGGGACTTCATTATAAGAGTGCCTACTAGGAGGTCAAAATGATATGATACGGAACATAGTGGACATGTTTAATAAGTAGACATACTTTATCCCTTGTGAAAAGACTCTCAATTGAGAAAGCTACCCACTTGTTCATTGAATAGATTTTTGTGCACTAGCTTGCCAACCTATTTGACAAAGCGGCTCCATTGACAGTAGATGGATAGGAATGTGTTGTGAAACACAAAAATGATATATTTATGTCAAATATTTGCCAAAGTTCACGAATCATCCAAGAGATGAATGCTTGAATGGTTGTTTTGGCCTTTTCCATACCTCACCAATTCCTAAAATCAAACACACAATTGAGGTCAGCTGCAACCTCAGCAAGAGTGATGTTATGGAAATTACATTTCTTGCATTATTTGCTTAGGATATTGTAGTTTTGGAGACATGGAAAAGTACTCCATGACACCACACGAATGAAATGGGAATTCTAGAGGATACTTAACGTGGTTTAGTTGGGGACACTTGTGTTTTAGCATGCTAGATGGTTGTGATATTGTGGGTGATTCCATGTTAATGCAAGAAATTTCATTTCTTGTATTAGTTGCTTAGGACGTCGTAGCCTTAGAGACTATGGAAAAGGACTCCACGAAACCACACGAACCGCAATGAACATACTTGTTAACATCCACGGAGTACAGTCACCGAATGCAGGGTAATCAGTGATTAGAGGTGATTAGGCTTCATGATTTACTTCAACGGTTGTAGCCATGGAAGGAGTATAGTACAAGCTCAGGGAGTTTGAGCCCCAAATACCCCAAGGTCAAAGATTGCAGGCAACGGGCACAAGTTGCAGGTTCTAGCTCATAGATTGCAGGTTTCAGCTCACCGGTTGTAGGTTCCAATTGCAAGTTGTGGTTAAGTGTCTCGCGGGAGTTAAGCCTCGCCACTCTAGGTTTTGAGCCTCGTACAAGGGCTTTGAACCCCAAATAGCTTAGGGCTTGGTGGTGCGAAGCTAACACAAGCGCTATTTCAGAGCCGGCCAGGAACACCTCCTAATGCCAGGCTTGTCCCAAGCGCTCTTATATGGTTAACACAAGCGCTATTTCCGCTAGTAGGGAGAGATGGAAAGAATAGCAATATGCCTTGGCACCCTATGGGCCCAAGAGCCTTTTAATGTAAAGAGAGGGAGAGTGCTAAAAGGAAAAGGGTTGGCCCTCCCTTCAAAAGGTGACATGTATAAAAGGCCAAATGGTTGACTTTAGCCTTCATTGTTGTTTGCACAAGTTTGAATACAAGCTCCCTCTTCTCTTCCAAGAGTGTTTTGGGTGTTCCCTTGTTTCCATTGTAGTGCCCTTGTGTTTGCCACTCCATGCCCCTTCACTCTCCTCTTCCCTTCTCCTTCTCCTTCTCCCTCCCCTCTCCCCTCTCTTCTCCGCTCTCCCCCTTCCCTCTTCTCTTGTGGAAACACATTGCAACAATCCGGAAGCTGCTTGAGTGACACATGCGGATGGTTCATGCCTTGCATTACTCTCACAAGGAGTAGCTTGGAGTGGAGGCTCCATCAGCATCTCTTTAATACCTCCATGACAAGCGAGTTACCGTCGAGACTACACATTTTTGGCACCGCTGTTGGGGAACGGAGGTATGCTTTTGCATTGCACTTGTCTTCTTTTGTTATCTACCCATTGCACAAGGCTTCAAGCTTAACTTGGAGCATTGTCAGTGGAGTTATAGGAGAGGAAAGAGTGAAGAAGAGTGAGTTTGGATGGAAAAGTTAGGAAAGCTGTCATTTTTTGTTGGAGAGTATTTTTGATCATGTGAAGCTTGTTTTTTATGTTTTTTAGTGTTGTGGTAGGAAGTTAGTAAGATTGCTAAGGAGTGTATGATGTCTAAACACACAAAAAACAAAAAATAATAATGATTCATGCTGAATTTTGAAGTTGTTTTGTGTGGTAAAGCTCAGCACTCAAGAAATCTTGCATTTTGGCTTGCAAAACTTGTTTTTCTTTCAAGTTTTTTTCATTGAGTAGGTAGACTAGGTAGTGTAGCACCCCCCTAGCACAGGAAAACCTGAACAGAAACTCAAAATCCTCCAGAAATCACAAAAAACCAGTCGACGACGTAGTATTTCTCTATCCCCACGGGTCGGCGTGATAGCGCTAGCCTGCTGACCGTTGCCATAGCCGTATCCCATCGGTCAAACTATGTCGACCTGATGCCATATTCGTATCCTGTCGACCTAACTTCTGACCATGGCCTAACCTGTTGCCTTGATTAAATGTGCGTCAGAGTTAATTATCCTGCCGACCTGACAACCGTTGACCCATGGCCATAGCGTCTATCCCTACCACCGTCGCTATAACATTATCCCGCCGATCAGTGTCTTCAGTCATCCCCACATCCGTGGCCGTATTCGTATCCGGCCGATCCATATATCCCACTGACCGACGTGGTAAGCTCATCCCTCCGATTGCTTCTATCTTGCTATCCCCACTCCCATCGCTATAATTATTGTACAACTGGCATGTTAGTCATTATCCCGCCAACCCTATTATCCCTCCAACCGTTGTCTTAAACTCATCCCTACGTCCGTGGGGATACCACCTGCGTCCTATCCTGCCAAACACATGGCACTATCTATCCCACCGACCGACACGTTACGACCTATCTCCATGTCCACTACTTTATTGATATCTTGCCGATTGGTGCAATAGCTATCCCTACGACCATCACCATAGAGCTATCCCTATGACTGTGGGGATACCTCTGCGGTAGTCTAGAATAAAAATTCCAGAACTATAGTTCAGCCTGAGTGTGCCTAGTTAGAGGTATCATACATGCACTTGCGGTCCGAGAGAATTTTGTCCAAGGATCTTGTGCCAGAAGATAGTGCTTTCGAGTTACGCTCAACCCACCTTTCACCCTAGCTAGGGATCAGCCCGATCCGGAAGCTCGATTCCTAGCTCTCACTCAGTAAAAGGACCCCGACAGGATGACCTATCAAGCTTCGATGAGACAGAGAGCTTGGACGAGGTAATGTGAGACCCCTCGGGTCTAAGGCGTTTCGAAGCTCCATTCACTAGTGTGGCCTCTCCCAACTCTCTTGCACCTTTTGTAGCATCCAGGTTAAGAGGTACGTTCTCCAACAAGTTCGGATGTTTAGGCCACCAAACAGAGTTGGCAGACATGGAGAACCCCTTCGTCGGCATGTCTGTAGGAAGGGAAGGTCAGCAACATCCAACTCCTGAAACATAGATTGGGACGCGGAAAGCACCTTTGTGGACCCAAGACCCTTCTCCTTTGCAAGGCACCCCCAATGGGAATGCATGGATGATGATCCATGGATGAGGGACTTCCAAGGGCAAGACCCCAACCGATGCGATGCGAGAGGCTTCCAAGGATGGGCATCTTATGAACCCCCAACAGCCCATGTGCCACCAAGTTTTGTCAACTATGGGGCTCCACAAGTTCCACCCTATCGCTGATTGCATGGAACCACCGTGCCCATGCCCCATGACCCACCCCCTCCTGGAGTACGGCTGTTTCCATCCATACCCATTGCTCCAATGAATGTAGGCCTTCGTGCATCCGTTCCAATGCCGCTACCAGTAACTACATGGATACCACCACCAGGGCTAGGCTTAAGGCCACCCTTGCGTCCCGTTAGGCCCACAGTGGCACCGCCCCCACCAGTTGCCCATACAGTGTTAACTGATGAGGCAATGCGCATCTTGGTGAATGCCCTAGGAAGGGGGGCCACACCACCTCCACCCGCCCCAGTGTTTCTTGCACGGATTGCAAATCTCTCAAGGAGCCGACCCATAGCCATCTCTAAGTTAATGACCAAATTCATTGGGAAAGGAGACTCAATCTCCCACGTGGAGCGATTCGAGCAAATATGTGAAGCCTTTGGGGCTCTCGAGGATCTAGAAATGGCTAATGCATTTGGTCTCAGCTTGGATGGCAAAGCAGGCCAATGGTATAGGGCTCTCACCCCGAAAGAGAAAGACCCCCATTAGCCCTAACGGCTCCACCTAATCCTTTGAATACACGAGGTGGCCCTTTGGCTAGTTCAAGCTAGAATATGACTTAGTCGGCTTTGTTACCGCCACCCCTACTGGCCTCTCAACCTCCACTACCTCATATAGCTTCGATCAATCAAGTATTGGTAGAGGAAGTGCCCAATGACTGGGAGGAGATGGATCTAGATCACGGACCCCTTGACTACTACCCCTACGAGGAAGGAAGTGGCACCCTAAGTCACTACCTCCTTCAAGAGGATCAGCAAGTCCCCATGTTCGAGACCGCTCCTGTAAACTCAAGGGATAGAGACCTAAACTCTATCACCCGAAGGCCCCCAATCCACTGCTATACCTACCAGGGCCCCCACAGGGCAAATGAGTGCCCCTATAGAGGTACTTCGAACCCTTCGGTGTCATGCTTCAAGTGTCAGGGGCCGCATTTCTTGAAATACTGCCCCTATAGGGATCTTACCCCCGCCTCTCCATGCATGACCAGCCCCATACCCTTATGTGCAGGGTGTGGAATCAAGCATTTGTTCAAGGATTGAAGACCCCAACAACCCCAGTCACCCCACCTAAGAGCACCAGCCTTAACTTGCTTAGTATCGAACAAGGCCAGGTGGCCGCAATACCCTTAAAAGTCATCACAAGGATGCAAGCCAAAGCAATAGGTAAGGCAATGAGGAAATTGGCAAGGAAAGATAAAGGGCCCCTACCGCAAGGTGACATCCCTCAACATCCATGGACCCGGTCTAAGAAGGCCTGAAGAGTAGGTGATGAGTCTGGCTAGGTGCTCATCCAGGATGGTTTCGATGAGGAGACAGCTACCCTCGCCACCTCCTCTGCCACCAAACGTGCTTCCACCCAGGGTGACCTAGAGGTACCCCCAAGCTCAAAGGTAAACAAGCTAGTGCAGGCCCAAGGCCTAGCACCCCCGACCTCCTATAAGGAAACCTATCCTCACCCGGACCTAGAGAAGCAATATGTAATAGAGGCCCAAAACTTGGTATGGGACTGCTTGGAAAGCCTCGAGCATAGACTCAAGGCAAGCAGAGGGTCAAATACTATCCATCCAGCCCACCTAATGGGCCACCGAGGGGCAAAAGCGCTCAAGGTACCGAAAAAGGTGGAAGAACAACGTTTCAGCTTCGATTGCTCAGAGGCTCCGGGTCTGATGAAGAAAATGTTCTAGGAGGACCTAGTATTGCAAAACCTACAGGAAGAAGGAGACCTTTACGGTTTTGAGGACTTGTTATCCATGGAAGGAGAGTCTTTACAAGAACCCTGTGATAGTGTTGGGTTGGTTGCCTTCCTATCGACCGAGGTAAAAATGCCGATCGCCTCCCTGCTAAGAGGGAATCCCATCCTTTAGCATGACCTATCTGTTAGAGTTAGCTCAAATGTCCACCTCTCATGTAACCCACCAATATTCTGTGTACCCAATGTTGTAAGGCCCCCATATGAGGAGAAGCCATGATGGGTATCAGATATTGGGAGGGATCCCCAGTTTAGACACTGGAAGGGGTCTTAGAGTAGACCAGATGGTTATGAGACGGCTTAGGAGCCAAGAGTAGATACCCGTCTGCACAAAGGGGGGGTTCGGGGGGGCGATAGCCCCCCCGATAACAGGGGGTCCGGGGGGCGCAGGCCCCCGGTGGGGGTCTGGGGGCAAAGCCCCCACAGCGGCAGGGTCCGGGGGCTGCCGGTAGCCCCAGGCCCGACGGTATGACCTATGCGCGATCCTTCATCTGCCCGACGGCATGTTTTCTGAAGGGTCGGTTGGTCTTCCAGGCCGACTGTCTATTAGGCCGACTGCCTATTACAGGGCCGACCGTCAACCACTTACACTATATAAGTGGCCACCCCCTATCATCAGATCACCAGTTCTTCACGCTCATAGTCCTCCGTCCAGCATCTGTCTAGATCACCATCAAAGCTCTGTCTGTAGAGCGCACGGGTGGACAGCCAACCATCAGTTGTATCAGCAGTTTGGTATATCAGAATTTTTTTGTATTCTCTCCAGCTTTCCATCGTGTACTTGCGTTTTGTTGTTATCTTCCGCTGCGTACTATTTTCTTACATGGTATCAGAGCTCAGGCTATCTGAGTAACGACTTTATTGCAAGTTCAACGAGCTTTGTTAGCAAAGGCTACTAGGAGTGATGGCTGCACCAACCCCGTTGCGAATTCGTCCACCTGCCTTCAATGAAGGCAAGCTCGATGGGACGAATTATACTTTGTGGAAATTCAAGATCAGCGCGATCTTGGATTCATATGAGCTTCTGGATACTGTTCTGGGATTGGATCCAGAACCGGTTGGATCACCGAATCCAAACAACCCCAACGTCATAACGCCACCGAATGCAGATCTTCTTCGGGCATGGAAACGAAGGAACGCAGATGCACTCTGTGCTCTTGTTACCAGTTCAAGTGATTCTGTTTTGACTCTGATTCAGCACACAGACAAGGCAAGTGAGGCTTGGAACATACTGAAAGGTCAGTATGAAACGCGGAATCAGACCAGAATTCAAAATCTGGAGAATATGCTTGCTGCAGAGAGGTGCTCTGATGGAGAATCAGCTGAGACATTCATCACACGGATCAAGAATCTACGTGATCAGATGGCGGCGGTTGGGATTACAAAGACCAGCGAAGAGTTGGCCAGAAGGTGCATTCGGATGCTTCCACAAAAGTACGATGCGTTGGTCACGACACTCAACACGCAGGTAAGAAATCCACCCCTCACTTTTGAAGAGTTCAGCGCGATGCTTCTAGAGGAGGAGATGCGAATGAAGACCCGCGATGGCGGAAGTGATGCAGCATTCTCAACCACATCCAAAGGGAAGGGTGGAGAGAAGAAGAATGGTAAGAAGAAGAAGTTTTCAGGTAAGTGCCACTACTGCAACAAAAGCGGTCACATGATCAAGGATTGCAGAAAGAAGCAGCAGGACGAAAAGAATGGCACTACACAGTCTTCTTCGAAAGGCAAGGAATCTGCCAACACAGTTGAGACTGAGTTGGAGCTATGGGTTGCAATTGAAGAAATATGCTCCTCAACAGAAGTTTCAACAACGAATGATTCGTGGCTCCTTGATAGTGGAGCGTCCCGTCACATGACCAGAAAGAAGGACTGGTATAGCTCTTTCAAGCCTCTACAAGAGCCCATGAACGTGACGGTCGGTAATAATGCAAAATGCCCTATGGAAGGTACAGGTACTATCTCTCTTTCCATTCAAGAGGGTGAAACTAAAGAGCTTTCTGATGTATTACTAGTTCCTCAGCTAAAGAAGAACTTGCTTTCGGTTGCTGCGATAACTGATCGCAACTTGGAGGTGCGTTTCAAGAGGACCGGAGCAGAAATCCTTAATGCAGCGGGCAAGGTGGTCGGCAAGGCAGTAAGGAAGAACAATCTCTACGAGCTGACGGCACTAACAGTCTCTTCAGGAGTGGGCATCAGTAAGGTATGGCATGAAAGATTTGGTCATCTTAGTTATCCTATTCTTTTGGAAATGCAGAAAACAGGGATGGTTGCACACTTGCCTGCACTCTCAAAGGTGCAGGAACCTTGTGAAGCTTGTATGATGGGCAAGCAACAAAGGAAGGCTTTTCCACATGAGAGCGGCTATCGGGCAAAGGCTCCTCTAGAATTGGTTCATGCTGATCTCAGTGGGAAAGCTCCGACTCAAGCTTTGGGGGGATGTAACTACTATATGCTTATCGTCGACGACTACAGTAGATACATGTGGGTGTATTTTTTACGAGATAAGGCTGAAGCTCTTGGAAAATTCAAACAGTGGCAAAAGATGGTGGAAAACGAAAGCGGGCTGAAGGTAAAGGAGCTTCGCACGTACATCGTCAATCGAAGCTTCACAAAGGCCTTGATGGGCAAAACACCTTTGGAGGCCTACTCAGGTAAAAAGCCTTCCGCTTCTCATTTCAGAACATTTGGATGTGAGTGCTTTGTTCATGTTCCAGATAGCACCAGAAAGAAATTAGATCCAAAGAGCAGAAAGTGTATCTTCATGGGCTATAGCCAGGAGTCAAAGGCGTACCGGCTATATGATCCAGAGGCAAAGAAGATCGTGGTCAGTCGTGATGTGGTGTTTTGGGAACAGCCACATACAGTGGAGGAGGAGGTATGCCCTTCCACTTTATCATCAGCCGTAAAAGTAACTCACCTTGTGCCCGTATCTAAAGCAGAGTTGCAGAATGAGGAGGAGTACTTCGAGGAACAGACTCCACCAACACCACAACATGCCTTGGCTCCACAAGGTAAGCCACTTCCAAAGTGGGCAAGGCAGCTCTTTGATGAGAAGAATCCGGTTCCAGACTTGGCGGAGTCATCTGCAGATGGACTTCGACGATCAAAGAGGATAGAGGAGCAGAAAAGGGCTTCTGAACACATAGTCAATATGGCCTTGATGGCTGAGATTATGAAAGTTCAAGAGCCTACGAATTTGGATGAGGCAATGGGCGATCCAAATTGGAAAGCTGCCATGCAAGAGGAGTATGACAGCATCATGAAGAATCAGACTTGGGACTTGGTTGATCGTCCAGAAAAAAGGAAGATCATTGGTACCAAATGGGTATGGAAGGCCAAGTACAAATCTGATGGATCTTTGGAAAAGTACAAGGCTAGGCTTGTTGCACAAGGATACTCTCAAGTTGAAGGCTTTGATTTTGAGGATTCATTTGCTCCTACAGCAAGGATGACAACTATTCGGGTGGTACTTGCCTTGGCTGCTCATAAGCAGTGGCCGGTGTTTCAAATGGACGTGAAATCTGCGTTCTTGAATGGACATCTCAAGGAGGAGGTATATGTGTTCCAGCCACCAGGATTTGAGGTGCCCAATTCAGAGAACAAGGTTTGCAAACTAAAGAAGGCATTGTATGGGCTGAAAAAGGCCCCAAGGGCATGGTACCAACGGATTGATAGCTTTCTCATATCTATTGGTTTCTCAAAAAGTGCTTCTGATGCTAACCTGTATGTTTGTAAGCAGGATGGCAAGTATGTGGTAATAGTCCTTTACGTGGATGACTTGATCATCACAGGAGATCATGAGAAGATGCTGCAACAGTTGAGGGAGTCGTTGAGTTCCGAGTTTGAGATGACAGATTTGGGGCTCATGCACTTTTGCCTCGGCATTGAGGTTTGGCAAAAACCTGGCAGGATTTTCATCTCTCAGCAGAGATATGCTCGCGAGATCTTGAAGGCATTCGGTATGACCGAGTGTAAGGACGTGGTCTCTCCCATGGAGGTGAATGGTAAGCTCTCAGTGGAGGATGCATCACCACTTGTCGACATCAAGGAGTATAGGAAACTTGTGGGGAGTCTCATTTTTCTGTGCAACACTAGACCTGATATCAGCTTTGCAGTTGGTGTACTTAGTAGGTTCTCAAATCAACCTCGAGAGAACCATTGGAAAGCAGGGATGCGTGTGCTAAAGTACGTGAAAGGTACACTGGAGTATGGCATTACCTACAGAGCAGGGAAGACCTTGGCGGGTTACTGTGACTCAGATTGGGCGGGAGATTGTGATTCTAGAAAGTCAGTTTCTGGATATTGTTTCTCACTTGGTTCAGGAGTGTTCTCTTGGATTAGCAAGAAGCAACCAACAGTGGCACTATCTTCGACGGAAGCTGAGTACAAGGCAGCATGCATTGCTGCTTGTGAAGCAGTTTGGCTAAGGAGGATCCTGCAAGACATAGGAGTTCCAATCGAAGATGCGACGGTTCTAAAATGCGACAATCAGAGTTGCATGGCCATTGCAAAGAATCCTGTGTTCCATGCTCGTACAAAGCACATAGAGATCCAGTATCACTACGTACGAGAGCTCATCGAGGATGGAGTCATAGAGCTGGAGTATTGTCCCACAGAGGACAATTGCGCAGACATCTTCACGAAGGCTCTTGGGAGTGATTTATTGTTGCGGCATCTACATCGACTCGGCATTGGTCCGATCACATAGTTCATCTTCGGGTGAACATTGAGGGGGGGTGTTAGAGTTAGCTCAAATGTCCACCTCTCATGTAACCCACCAATATTCTGTGTACCCAATGTTGTAAGGCCCCCATATGAGGAGAAGCCATGATGGGTATCAGATATTGGGAGGGATCCCCAGTTTAGACACTGGAAGGGGTCTTAGAGTAGACCAGATGGTTATGAGACGGCTTAGGAGCCAAGAGTAGATACCCGTCTGCACAAAGGGGGGGTTCGGGGGGGCGATAGCCCCCCCGATAACAGGGGGTCCGGGGGGCGCAGGCCCCCGGTGGGGGTCTGGGGGCAAAGCCCCCAGCGGCAGGGTCCGGGGGCTGCCGGTAGCCCCAGGCCCGACGGTATGACCTATGCGCGATCCTTCATCTGCCCGACGGCATGTTTTCTGAAGGGTCGGTTGGTCTTCCAGGCCGACTGTCTATTAGGCCGACTGCCTATTACAGGGCCGACCGTCAACCACTTACACTATATAAGTGGCCACCCCCTATCATCAGATCACCAGTTCTTCACGCTCATAGTCCTCCGTCCAGCATCTGTCTAGATCACCATCGAAGCTCTGTCTGTAGAGCGCACGGGTGGACAGCCAACCATCAGTTGTATCAGCAGTTTGGTATATCAGATTTTTTTTGTATTCTCTCCAGCTTTCCATCGTGTACTTGCGTTTTGTTGTTATCTTCCGCTGCGTACTATTTTCTTACACTATCCAACTGGATGAACAGACTATTCTTGCCCTTGGGCCCTGCCACAGCCTGAAGGCAACCAATCGTCGTCGGAAAAGGGGTAGAACTTACCCAAGGTTCCCAACAATAAGCTAGGCCAATATTTCGAGGTGATGACATGAACGCTGCTATCTCCATAATCTATCAACACCAAAAGGTTGATGCCATCCTGAATGGGGGGCGGGAGTGAGTGTATGTACCAAGGAATGCTAGGTAAAGTAGGAAAAACCTGCACGAGCAAACCCATCGGGTAGTGAAGTTGGCCGATGGCGGAACTGTAGAACCCTTGGGAGTCCTTACAGGCATTAACATTAAAGTGTTCAGATTCATGTACCTTGTCAGGTTCGTAGTCATGGACTTTACCCGACAGCGTGCAAGATTACAAGGATTGCATGGCACATCGATATGAAAGGGGTACCTACCGAAGTAGTGCATCACATGATCCCCATGCTAGATGATGCCAAGCCAGTACATGAATGCCTCTACCCTATGAATCCCAAGTATGCACTCATAGTGAGGGAGGAAATCTAGAAACTCATAGATGTGGGATTCATCTATGAGATTGAGCATATGGGCTGTGTGTCACCCATTGTGATAGTCCTGAAGAAAAATGGAAAAATCAGAGTATGCGTGGATTTGAGAAAAGTTAACGCTGTGACTAGGTGTGACCACTACCCCTTGCCATTCATAGAACATGTCCTAGAGAGGGTAGTCGGAAAGGAAGCCTCTAGCTTCCTAGATGGATTTTCTGGTTACAACCAAGTGTTTATTGCCCCACAGGATCAACATAAAACAGCTTTTGCATGTGACTAGAGTAATGATCGGCGAGATCATTGGATGTCGATGGTCAACGAGATCTCTAAATGGCGATGGTCAGCATCGCTTATGGTGGTGATCAGCGTGATATACAGATGGTGACACTCGATAAGATCTCTAGATGTCGACGATCGATGGAATCTCTAGATGGCGACAGTTAGCGGGATATGGTTATGGCCACGATCGATGTGATATGCGGATGGCGACGGTCGGTGGGATCTCTGGAGGTCGACGGTTGGCGGGATCTCTAGATGGCAATGGTCAGCGGGATCTCTAGATAGTGACGGTCGCGATGGGATCTTTGGATGGTGATGGTTAGTGAGATAGGCTATAGCAATGATCGGTGGGATATTGTCTAGGAAGAGCAGGGAGAGAGAAAGAGGGGAAAAGTGGGAAGGAGTGGGAAGGTGGGATGGAGGAAGGAACGAGTGGGGTACACCGGTGAGGAGTGGGATGGATTGTGAGGTCAGCAAACAAGATTGTAAAAAAATGCAAAAGGGACATACTGACCCTAAGCACCTAGTGTTGATCGTGCATATGTGTGTAGGTGTAAGGCAATGACTCGTGGGCTACGGGTGCATCAGGTGATATGCCTACCGTACTCACTCACCTAGACTTGGACTTGACAATCATGAGGAATGCAGTGTAGATAGACACCGTGCTATCGTATAGCATGTTAAAAGCCATGTAGAGCATGTGTCTAGCATGTGTCTTACCTTGGATGCCAAAGGTACATTGGCATTATGACTAGTCATCGCGGAATGGTCCTTTGCCATGGGAGAAGCGGGTTCTTGTGTGACTACCTTCAATGCAAACATTTGCTCTCATGAGTCGGATGGCACCATTGGAGATGGTATGACCACAATTACCCTCAAGGGTTCGCCTTCAGATTTGGAGGGAGGTTCTTGTGTAACACCCCGCATTGTAGGGGTCGGTTCTTGTGTTGCTCCTTTGCTGCCTTGGGAAATTTTCATGTTGAGTTGGACAATTCATGGTAATAGAGCACGTTCAAGATTCTGGGGCTGGGTTTTCGCTGGTCAATTCGTAGGTAGGTTCTTGTGGTTCTACATCTCGGGTTGACACAGGTTCTTGTGTGGCTACCTTCGGAACCGTCACGGTTTGTAACTTAACCTTCAGTAACCAGATGACCTACTTGCCTCGGTCTTCTAAGGGCTTGGTGGGGACCCAGATTTTGGGGGATGTTGCAGTTGAGGAGCTGGATTAGAGCTTGGAGTCCGAAGCACGAGATGGCGGCATGTCCTTCTTCTTGGCACAGATGCTTTTGGAAGAGACATCTCTAGAGTGATTAGGGATTTTTGTGCTGTAAACCCCCTCTGGTCATCGGTTCTGGTTGAAGTAGCGTTGAGCATGAAGAATAGCCTCTTGTACTTGTTGTTCACGACCTTCTTAAGTGGAGGATGGCAATGGCAGTGAAATGGGCAATAACATCGGGTTGCCACTATGGTTGGCCTTGTGCTCCCTTCGGGGTTGGACTATTTTCGAGGGGTTGGAGGTGGATGGGGCTTCCAGTCCACCCTCCCGTAGAACTTCTTTATCGTGGGCCGACGAGGGTGAAACTGAAGGAGCTAGACTTAGTCCACACAGTGGGACTGCCGCAGTTCTACCACCATTTGTGAGAAGATGTTTGGGCATGCCAGTCAATTTGATAGTTCATGGCATAGTACCAGGTGCTTCCCAATATGATCTGTTCATCACAGTTGCTTCTGTGGGGAGAGCAGTTACGACTTGGTCTCCACCGCCATTCGAGAAGAAGAGGCTTCCAGCGACCACGTATGGCTCCAAAAGGAGATCTTAAGTGGTTGACTATGAGATTTAGGTAGCTGAACCTGAGTCTAGACTTTCAAGGGCTGCTCAAAGAAGTAGGATGGGGAGATCATTTTTAAGACAAGCCCTACATGCACGTTGGATGACAACTAGGAGCACCGAATGAGACAGAGGAAGCAACCATGTTCTTTTCGTAGATATGCAACATAACGAGATACTTGGGAAATCTAAACTTAGGAGAAAGCAAAAATCGAGAGCAAGATGAAGGAATAACTTGGTCGGAGCCTAAATTCTCATTGGCTGGATCGATGAATTTGCAATATTCTTTGTGGGTATTCACCTAAAATATCCTTTAGATATTCAGAAACAAAATTATGTAGATGGAAGAAAATGAATGCACTTCAATGGTGGATCATGAGTTTGAGATGCACACCTCACAAAAGAGTATAGCATGTTGATGGCACTCCTAACTTCTTTCGTTAACCAACCCTAAAGTGCTATGGAAGAACACACTTTTGCAAAGACAATGTATTTATATATGTGCAATGCATATTGTTTGGATGTGCTTATGGCATGAAAATATGAAATGAACCATATAGATTGTAATTACAAGTAATATCTTGTGCCAATCATGTGAATTTACAAGAAATGAACCAAATAGATTGTAATTACAAGTAACATCTTGTGCCAATCATGTGAATTTGGACCATTTAGTCTTTTGACTTAGAGGTAAAATAACCCTTCAAAGAATAAATGTATCCTTGTTGGGGTTTTCATGCTTTCTTTCACATATCTATAGATTTCCATTGGATTAAAAATCCATGGTGCTATTTGCAACTTCACCTTCCCATTTACCTCTATTGGCCATGTGCTCCCTTGTCCCTAAAGTCCACTCATTGCTTCTAGTTCTCTTTGTCTCCTATCATATGCTTAGAATTTTTTTGAATATTTGCATTAGATCCAAAAGATATGTAACTTTTAAGTGTTTCCAATAAGGAAGGTTGTAGAAAATAGAAATCCTTTCCATGCCATGGGAGGTGTTAGTGTCTTAGGATCATGCCATTCCCCCAACTAATCCCCAACCTTCATCTTTGGAGGTTCTTCTCTCATATTAAGACAACCCAAAGAAGCATGGTTTCGGTAGGGATGATCTATAGGAAGATACTTGTGATGGTTTTCATACACCACATTTCTAGGCTGGATGAAGTGGTGACTCTCTACACTATCTCCAAAGATGGAAAAGCATAATATTCTTGCATTCTTAGACCTACAAAATCATGTGGCCTAGGCTAGTCATGCATGATCCACGTTAGAATTCATCCTAACATCAGGTCTCTTGCGCCAATTTGTCATGAGATATCATACACTTGAGTGCCATGCCACAAAGCTCAAAGCTCATCCACCAATGGAGATACACATCCATGATCTTCGCTTATGCTTGCTTGGAACTATTAGGGCTTGCATGAGATATCCCATAGCATTGCACATAGGAAAACTAACAAAGATTTTATAGGGGAAATGATTAATTAGACAATTTTAAACAACTCATTAATTAAAACATAGGAGTAAGTGCCATTAAGGGAGGAAACCCTCGCAATAATTAAAACATGTTTTTTTGCCAATGGGGGATATTCCATCCCTATATTGGCAAATTGATATCTTTGAAGAAAGTGTGAGCTTACCAATGTACCTGCCACCTTCCAACGGATGATGATCATGGTATTCAAAGAGTACCTCAGAGACTTTGTGGAAGTCTTCTTGGATGACATATGTGTGAACTCACTGTGGGATGATCACATGAACTACCTCAGACTCATTTTGGAGAAGTGCCGCTTATACCGCATATTTGAACCCTCTTAAGTGCCAATTTTGGGTCAAACATGGTGTAATTCTCAGCCACATAGTGTCCTGGAATGGAATCTCCATGGACTACAACAAAATCAAACTCATCTTTTTATTACCACCCCCCACCAATGCCAAGGGAGTCCAATGATTTACTGCCCACATGGGCTACTACAAAAGGTTCATCTTGTTCTACACGAACATAGCCCGCCCATTATACAAACTGCTAGTATCCTATGAGTGGATCGAGCAATGCCAAAAATCCTTCAAAACCCTCAAATTAGCCCTAGCCATCACACTGATGTTGAGAGCACCTGACTGGGATCTAATATTCCACATCCATATCGATGCTTCCAACTTTGCTATCGGGTGTGTGCTAGCCCACAGGGGAGCATAACCTGGACTACTCGGTGTACTTTGCGAGCCACCAACTAAATGAGGTCGAGGTTAACTACACAACAACCGAGAGAGAAGGTATGGCCATGATCTATGCAGTGAAGAAGTCTGGGCACTACTTATTAGAGCTAACAAGTTCATCTTCTTCGTGGAACACCAAGCATTGTTATACTTGGTCAACAAGCCATGCATGACAGGACGCATCATGGATGCTAATCCTCTTGGAATTCGACTTCACAATCGCTATGCATAAGGGGCCCTTGTCCCTAGCCGACTACCTGTCAAGAATCCCAAACAGCAAAGCCCCTTTAGGAGTCGAAGATGACATCCCTAATGCTTCCCTCTTCTTCATCGACATCATACCTGAATGGGCCATTGAGATCGGTCACTACCTAGCCAACGGCCTACCCCTTGGCCAAGCTCTTAAGAAAGATAGAGCCTGCAAACTCATTAAGGATGCAATGCCATATCAGCTAATTGCAGGACAACTATACTGCATGGGCAAGGATGGCATCCTGCGAAGATGTGTGTGCGATCACAAATACATCGATGTGCTTGAGGAAGCCCACTCAGGAATTGCAGGAGGTCATTTTGCCACCACTAATGTAATAGCACGTAAGGTGCTCCAAGCTAGCATTTGGTGGCTGACTCTCTTCGGAGACAACCAAATTCATCAAGCGGTGCGACCCTTGCTAGCATGTCCAAATCCCACACAAGGTGGACATGATGCCCTTAACCAAAATCTTAACCAATCAGCCCTTCGAGAAATGGGCATCGATTTTATCGGACCCATAAGTCCAGCAGCTAAAGGAACCGGGGCCAGATACATCATCTTGGTCACATATTACTTCATCAAGTGGGTAGAAGGAAGAGCCACAATGAAGGCAGATGAAAGATCCACTGCGAAATGATTATATGAACAAGTTATCAGGTGGTTCGGATGTCCCTTAGAGTTAGTTAGTGACCGAGGAACTCATTTCCTCAACGAAACAATAGCAATCCTGACTGGCGAATTCATGATCATACATAGGATGTCAACGCCATACTACCCTAGGGCGAATGGCTTGGCTGAGAGCTCCAATAAAACTTGCTGCAAGATCATAACTTGTACAATAGAGGCTAGTTATACCAATTGGGATCATAAGCTCATTGCAGCATTATGGGCCTACAGAACATCCTATAAGGTGGCCATGCACTATACCCCCTTCAGCCTAGCCTTTGGGATGGAGGCGATGATGCTGATGGAGTATGTAGTGCCTAGGCTCTGCCTTACCATCAAGGAAAGGCTTACAAAGAATGCATTTGCAGAACGGTTAGTTGCTTGAAAGGTTAAAAGAGACAAGTTGTGTGCAGTAGGCCTACTCTATATGGGTGGAGAAGGCCCGATGCAAAAAGTGGTTCGAACGCAATCTCAAGAACAAAGACCTAGTAGAGGGAGATTTGGCACTGCTCTACAGTGTCCGCAAGTACTGAGGTATGGGTCCCTATCGCGTGGTTGAGATCACTCCACAAGGGGCATGCCAAATAGCCACCCTTGATGGAACAAAAATGGATGGCTACCTTAATGTGAGAAAATTAAAAAGATACTATGGACTGTTAGATATCAATGCTCCACTCTCGTGTAACTATGCGGGAACCAGCTAACTCTACTTGTAAGCCCCCCATATGAGGAGAAGGCATCTGAGTAGCTCGGTTATCTGGTAGGTCTTGGTTTGGACACTAGATGGGGGCCATGTGTGGCCTGATGGCTGGGCGGAGTTGGCACACTGCCAACTAGGCTACATGAAAGTGTGAGAAGGCATCCCATGACTGACCACACAGAGGGTAGACGGAGCATTTCTTAGGGCAGCCCACTCTCGGGTTGCAGGGCCCGTTTGGAGCCCCAGATGATCTTGGATGGCTCTAGGCCGAACGGTAACCGTAGGTTAGTTGCTCTATTTTGTGCACCGGTTCTATCGTGTGGTCGGTGGCCTATTTTGGGACCGACAACCAGTCGGCCGTTTTGGGCGGACTAGGTCGGTCACCCAATTGGGTCTAACCGATTATGACTGGTGGCTATATAAGAGCAAGCCTGTGAAGCCCATTTCATCACTGGCTACAGCAACCCTGATTCCTTAGCATCCAGCCTCCATCCTCTACTGTTTCCAGCACGCCATCGAAGCTGCTCACACAGGAGCACACGGTTGGGAGGCAATGCCATCTATTGTATCAGTTTTACAATAATCAAATTTTTGATTCTCCATACTATTTGTTTTTCTCTCTTGCATATGAGATCCTATTATCTGTTGAGCACAGACGTTGTATTATTTTCTTACATGGTATTAGAGCTTGGGCTCTAGTAAGAAGATTTGGTAGTGTGTTTCTATTTGTGAGCAGATTGTGAGAGATGGCCCAGCCCGCAAGACTGCGAATCCCACCGTTCGACGAAAGCGAAAAGTTGGACGACACTAACTATCCACTCTGAAAGTTCAAGATGAAGAACATCACGAGCTTTGGGATACTGCTACTGGGGTGGACATGAAGCCGATTGCGAGACCAATCTGGCCAATGCAGGACAACAGATAGTACTAACCGTGGATGAGATTCTTGCGTGGACAAGAAGAAATGCAAATGCGCTGTGTTCTATTGTCTGCAGTGTAAGTGACTTTGTCAGGACATTAATTCAACATGTCACCACAGTGGAGGAGGCATGGACAGTCTTGAAAAATCAGTACAAGACCACGAATCAGACACGGATTTAGAATCTGGAGACTCAACTCATGAATGAGAAACTGTCTGAGTCTGAAGCGATGGAGAAGTTCATCACCAGGGTGAAGAATCTGTGCGATCAAATGACTGCGAGTGGCATCACCATCACCAGTGAGAATCTAGCACGAAGGTGCATATGGATTCTCCCACCGAAGTATGACGGCCTTATTATAGCACTGAATACACAGAACAAAAATTCGCCCCTCAACTTTGAGGATTTCAGTGCAATGCTTTTGGAGGAGGAGATGCGTCAAAAGACGAGGACTGGAGAAGATTCGGCTTTCTACGCTGGATCAAAGAAAGGTAAGGGTAAGGACTCTGGAAACCCATCTTCTTCTGATGATAAAAAGAGAAAGAATAAGATCAAGTGCTTCTATTGCAACAAGGCAGGGCACAAGCAGAATGAGTGCCGAAAGAAGATTACAGATGAGAAGAACGAAGTAAAGAAAGAGGCCAGCAACAGCGCACAAGCAGTACCATTAGAGCTATTTGTAGCAATTGAGGAGATTTGCACGGATGCAGTTCATGTACCTATGGATGAACCTTAAACCTTGGATTGTTGACAGTGGTGCATCACGCCACATGACCAATCGGAAGGATTGGTATACCTCTCTACAACCGGTAGGGAATGACATCCTGGTAGCAGTCAGCAATGATGCAAAATGTCCAGCAAAAGGAAAAGGTACGATTGCTCTCAAGTTAGATGGAGTTGTAAAACAGTTGCCCGATGTTCTTTATGTGCCAGATATCAAGAGGAACTTGTTGTCCGTTTCTGTGATCATGGATCGGGACCTCAAAGTTCACTTCGATAAGAATGGTGCACAGATTTTGGATCTTAAAGGGAAGGTCGTTGGTAAAGGTACACGATGCAACAACATCTACAAACTCTCAGCTTTCAGTGCTCGAGCCGATGTGAAGAACACTAAGCTATGGCATGAGAAGCTTGGTCATCTAAACCTTAGTTCTTTAAAGGAGATGCATAAAAGTGGAATGATTGTAGACCTACCAGGAATTATAGATCTGCCCGATGTATGTGAAGCTTGCATGATGGGCAAGCAGCATCGGCAACCCTTTCCTAAAGAGGCCAGTAGGGCAAAGGCTCCTCTAGAGCTCGTTCACACGGACCTCTGCGGAAAGATGGAGACAAAAGCTTTGGGTGGTTCCTACTACTTCATGACATTGATTGACGACTACAGTAGAAGGATATGGATATACTTCATGAAGACTAAAGATGAGGCTTTTAGTAAGTTCAAAGAATGGCATGTAATGGTCGAGAAAGAATCGGGGAGGAAGGTGAAGAAGTTGAGATCAGACAGAGGTGGAGAGTTCACATCAAGTGAATTCGAAAGTTACTGCAAAAGTGATGGGATCAAGAGGCAGAAACCACCGCCACTTACATCATAGCAAAATGGAGTAGCAGAATGCAAGATGCGCATCATGTGCAAAATGGGCAGGAGTATGATGAAAGGGAAAGATTTGCCAAAGACTTTCTGGGCTAAAGCATGTAACACCGCAGTTTACATTCTGAATCGTAGCTACACGAAGGCTGTGAATGGGATGACTCCACTACAGGCCTTTTCTGGTAAGAAACCTTCAGCTACACATTTTAGAGTTTTTGGATGTGACTGTTTTGTGCATGTTCCTGATGCTAACACGACCAAATGGGAACCAAAAAGCCAGAAGTGTATTTTCTTGGGCTACAGTGAAGAGGCGAAGGGTTACCATATCTATAACCTTGTTACCAAGAAGGTAATAGTAAGTGGTGATGTGGTCTTCTCAGAACAGCCGCATCAATTGGAGGAGGATGCTTCCTTCTCAGACAACCAGGACTAGGATATCCATCCAGTACAACCATCAACAACAGACCGAACTCCCCCAACGGTGCTTGGGAGGATTCAAGATAAAGAAGAGGAAGAAGAGCTTGTAGAACCAAAACGGCAACAGCCATTCCCGAAGTGGGTAAAGCAGGTTTTGGATGGCAGAGAACCTCCAGCCATTGAGGAGGAACCATTCGAACACCGCCGATCCAAGAGATTAGAGGAGCAAAGAAGGGCACAAGAACACTTGGTCAACTATGCTTTGATGATAGAGGTAATCCATGCTGATGAACCCAAGTGTCCTGAAGAGGCACAAGGTGATGATAGGTGGATGGAGGCTATGCAGTCGGAGTATGGCTCCATAATGAAGAACAACACTTGGGACCTTGTGGATCGACCACCAAAACGCAAGGTAATCAGCACCAAGTGGGTGTACAAGACCAAGTACAAGTCCGACGGCACGTTGGATAAGTACAAGGCTCGGATCATGGCAAAAGGATTTGCACAGGTACATGGTTTTGATTATCAGGATACTTTTGCTCCCACAGCTCTACTAACGACAATTCATAGTGTTTTGGCTTTAGCTGCCCAGGGAAGTTGGCCCGTGTTTCAGATGGATGTAAAATATGCCTTTCTGAATGGAGATCTCAAGGAGGAGGTATACGTGGAACAACCACCACGTTTTGAGATCCCGGGTTCATAAGGTAAAGTTTGTAAACTCAAGAAGGCACTTTACGGGCTGAAACAGGCCCCATGAGCGTGGTACCAGCAGATTGATGCCTACTTTCTGCAAAACGGGTTCAGGAGGAGCCCATCTGATGCAAATTTATATATCTTCAAAGAAGGAGGCAGGTGTATGATCGTGGTCCTTTATGTGGACGACCTTGTAATAACAGGGAACCATGAAGAGAATGTCTCGCAGATAAAGCATTTTCTAGGAAGAGAGTTTGAAATGATAGACCTCGGGCTGATACATTTCTGTTTGGGGATTGAAATTTGGTAAGAGCCAAAACAAATCTTCATCTCACAGCTAAAGTATGTTGGAGAGATACTGAAGGCATTTGGCATGGCTGAGTGCAAGACAGTTGGCACCCCTATGGAGGTTGACATGAAGCTCTCAAACGAGGATTCATCACCAGTGGTGGACGAAGCAAAGTACATAAGGATTGTGGGCAGCTTGATTTACTTGTGCAACACGTGGTCGGACATCAGGTTTGCAACTGGTGTACTAAGCAGGTTTGCCAATAAGCCCCGGGAGAACCATTGGAGGGTAGGGATGCGGGTGTTGAAATACATCAAAGGAACACTTGATTATGGCATCACCTATACCAAGGGGAACATCTTGACCAGATTCTGTGACTTGGATTGGGCAGGAGACGTGGACAGCAGGAGATCAGTGATAGGTTACTGTTTCTCACTTGGATCTGGAGCTGTGTCTTGGGTGAGCAAGAAGCAACCCACAGTTGCTCTTTCTTCTACCAAGGCTGAGTTCAAATCAGCATGCTTTGCTTCTTGCAAGGCAATATGGTTGAGGAGGATTTTAGGGGACATGGGTGCAGTGCAAAACAAGCCTACGCAGTTATCATGTCACAATCAGAGTTGCATGGCGATTGCAAAGAACCCTGTGTTTCACGCTTGCAGAAAACACATTGAGATTCAATATCACTTTGTACGCGAGCTCATCATGGATGAAGAGGTCGACTTGGTGTATTGTTTGACTACAGAGAATGCTACGAACATCTTCACGAAGGCTCTTGGAAGAGACTTGCTGGAGAGGCATCTTCATCGACTTGGCATTGGCCCGAAAAAGTAAGTTCACTTGCAGGTGGACATTGAGGGGGGGTTTTAGATATAAATGCTCCACTCTCATGTAACTACGTGGGAACCAACTAACTGTACTTGTAAGCCCCCCATATGAGGAGAAGGCATTTGAGTAGCTCGGTTATCCGATAGGTCCTAGTTTGGACACCAGATGGGGGCCATGTGGCTGGACGAAGCTGGCACACTGCCAACTAGGCTACAAGCAAGTGCGGGAAGGCATCCCATGACTGACCGCACAAAGGGTAGACGGAGCATTTCTCGGGGCAACCCACTCTCGGGTTGCGGGGCCTGTTTGGAGCCCCAGATGATCCCGCGGATGCTAGGCCAAACGGTGACCATAGGTTAGTTGCTCTATTTTGCACACCGGTTCTATTGTGTGGTCGGTGGCCTATTTCGGGACTGACCCCCAGTCGGCCGTTTTGGGTGGACTGGGTCGGTCACCCAATTGGGTCTAACCGACTATGACTTGTGGCTATATAAGAGCAAGCCCGTGAAGCCCATTTCATCACTAGCTATAGCAACCCTGATTCCTTAGCATCCATCCTCCATCCTCTATTATTTCCAGTATGCCATCGAAGCTCCTCACACAGGAGCACACGGTTGGGAGGCAACGCCATCTATTGTATCAGTTTTATAGTAATCAAATTTTTGATTCTCCATACTATCTGTTTTTCTCTCTTGCATACGAGATCCTGTTATCTGTTGAGCACAGACGTATTCTTTTCTTACATGGACCATTCACATTGTCTACCCTTCAAGCCATCCATAGAGAAAAAGAACTCAAGGCCAAGGTAGCTAGGATGAAACACAGGCCATCGAAGAAGCCAGAGCACATAATGCTAAGTTCAGACAGCATAAGCAAATGATACTACTTAAGGCAATGCTTGAACAACTGGGACTAGAAGATGAGCTAACAATAGAACTAGATAGGTTGCATGTTCAACTGCAGGGCCCACGCATGCGCATCAGAGCACTCGTGGATCCGAGAGTGAGCTACAACTTCATCTCCCGTGAGGTATGGGAAAAGCTACAGGTAGCAATAGAATTTTAAACATTAGTAGACCCATTAGCATGCTTGGTGACAAAACCATGACATTAAGTTTGAGTAATCTCACTCATAAATACCAAATTTAATGGATACTAATGTCAATTAACAACATGTCCATTAGTTCACAAAATTCAAGATTATTCAAGCACATAAAGAACCACTTGATTGGCTACAAGGAACAAAAGCATAAAATTTTGGTAAAGTCTGGGGGAAACTGCTATGGTGACGACCTGACGGGATAGGGCCTCTTTTTATAGATTTTTGCATCTACACGGTCGGCGAGATCTGTGGATGGCGACGGTCAGTGAGATCAATGTAATTTCAAGTCTAACATAAATGAAATGGAAGACAGAGACAAAACTATAACATAAAGTAAAAATTTGAAACAATAAATTTTAACAACTGCCAGTCTAGCTTGTTGCATTAAAATTTTTAGGGAGCCAAAGGAGGATATGATGGAGAGCTGAAGACCATGCACATTTCTAGGACTTAGATTATGGGGCCCCCAGCAAGTTGAGAGTACTCTGCTCTAAAAATATTGAGGCCTTCATCGACATCTAGGGGAAACCCATACAACACAGCCATAAAGAGGCCCTATGTGAGCATGTTATCTAAGGTGATGACATTCAAATGTGTGGGGAGTCGCCTATGGGAATGAGGGGTCTCCCACTAGTGCTAGCATTTCTACTTCAATTGAGTACAATGCAATCACCTTATATGAGAAGGCAGATATTATTGGGATCACAAAGCATCGACAGGGGGTGGTACTAGGCATGTTGAAGAAGAGTGGGTGAGCAGAAGATGAGCAGGGGCTCAAATGCAATAACGAGAGTTGGCTCAAATGCAATTCCTTAGCATCCATCCTCCATCCTTTATTGTTTCCAGCATGCCATCGAAGCTCCTCACACAGGAGCACACGGTTGGGAGGTAGCGCCATCTATTGTATCAGTTTTACAGTAATCAAATTTTTGATTCTCCATACTATCTATTTTTCTCTCTTGCATACGAGATCTTGTTATCTGTTGAGCACAGACGTATTCTTTTCTTAGATGGACCATTCACATTGTCTACCCTTCAAGCCATCCATAGAGAAAAAGAACTCAAGGCCAAGGTAGCCAGGATGAAATGCCAGGCCATCGAAGAAGCCAGAGCACATAATGCTAAGCTCAGACAGCATAAGCAAATGACACTACTTAAGGCAACGCAAAACCGGGACTAGAAGATGAGCTAACAATAGAACTAGATAGGTTGCATGTTCAACTACAGGGCCCACGCATGCGCATCAGAGCACTCATGGATCCGGGATTGAGCTACAACTTCATCTCCTGTGAGGTATGGGAAAAGCTACAGGTAGCAATAGAATTTTAAACATTAGTAGACCCATTAGCATGCTTGGTGACAAAACCATGACATTAAGTTTGAGTAATCTCACTCATAAATACCAAATTTAATGGATACTAATGTCAATTTACCCACCTATTTCATATTACTTATCCCATGGTCCTTGGGCCATATCTCACTAAATGCAGGCGTGGGACCACCTAGGTGGAGAGGTGGTGCATGGAGGACCCATGCCACCTTATCATTTTATATTATTACTACCATGGATTATGTACAACACACCTTATGAGTCCTCTTACATGGAAGGGTGGCACATGGTCATGCCCTGCCACCTGCACACCATATTTTATTATACTATTGCCACACATACAAGCACACACACATATTTATACCTTTTACTTTGGTCAGATTTATCTATAACAGTTCCCTCCCCATGCAGGGAATGCACAACATTTCTATGCCTGGGACCATCATGCATAAAGAAGGGCTTGAGACAACACTTGTTGATCGCCTTCTTGCCATTTGGCTTATGTAGCTCCTGAACTTGTACAGACCCATTGCTATGTTCCTTGATGACTTTGTATGGACCAGTCCACAGTGGCAGGAACTTCTTATCCATTTGGTGGTCCAATCTATTATCAAAGCATAGCACAACATCCCCCTTAGCAAAGTGTCTTTCTCATCCCTTGCGAATTTGAGCATCCAAGCGGGCCTTTTGTCGGTTCTTTTGGATCTCTGTTTGATGTAGTGCAAGGCATCGGGTTTCATCTAACTTCTCAAGTTGTACCAACCTGGCCTCTACATGTTCATCTTCTGTCATCCTCTGTTCTTGTGCCAATCTCAAGGCCGGAATCTCTATCTCTAGTGGTAAAACTGCCTCAGTACCGTACACCAACTCAAAAGGAGTGTGACTTGTAGACGTTTTATGAGTGATGTTGTAAGCCCACACAGCTTCAGTGACCCTCTGATCCCATCCTGTTCCTTGTGGCCATTTTTCCCATGGATTTACAAAGGAGGCCATTGGTCCACTCTGTTTGTCCCATGGACGCTAGATGATAGATGCTAGAAGTGCGGTGATCAATACCCATGCGATCCATGAGCAACTCCACTACTTCATTTAAGAATGGACTCCCATGGTTAGATACTATTTCCATGGGTGTCCCAAACCTTGTGCAGATACGTTCAAATATGAAATTTGAAACTGCCTTACCATTTGCAGTGGGGAGGGCAATAGCTTCAGCCCACGTAGTGACATACTGAGTGGCTACCAAAAGATACTTCTTTTTGTGGGTAGTCATGGGGGGTAGGGGCCCAACAAAATCTATTCCCCACTTCTGAAATGGATGGATGGACATCATTGGGTGATGTTGCCCAGGATGCAAATCCTTCCTACCAAAGAATTGGCATCATTCACAAGTTTTGCAATACATAGTGACATCCTTGAACAAGGTTGGCCAATAGTACCCAAAATCTTCTTAGCTGTATAGTCACCGGCATAGTGGCCTCCACAAAATCCATCATCATAATGCTTCAATACATTAGGTACTTCATTTGCATCAATGGCCTGTCTTAGTACCCCATCGAGGACTTGATGCTATAACACCCCATCAAAGAGAGTCTAGCGCCTACTATCTCTACGGATTTTCTTTCTCTCATAGCTAGTACTTTTTGGAGGAAAGGAGAAAGTGGTCAAAAACCTATAGATTCCACCATACCATGGATCCCCAACTTCTATGGCCGCTACAAGGGTTACATCGAGGCACTCCTCTAAATCAATCAAAGCATTCTTCAAGTTGGAAGAACCCCCTTTTACAAATTTGAAAGAAAAATCATATTCTTGTAGAACTGCCAACCATTTGGCCAACCAGCCCATGGGATTTGGTGATTGAAGAACTTGCTTTGCAAGACCATTGCTACAGATTATAATGAAGAACTTTCCAGCAACATAATGCTTAAATTTCTCAATGTAGAACACCAAAGACAAAGCATGCTTGTCAGCCTTACAGTAGCGTCGTTCAGTTTTGAGCAATTGTCGAGAAGCAAATTGAACGGGATACATGAACCGATCCTCCCCTTGCTAGATGAGAATACCCGCCAGAGTGTGCTCACTAAACCCAGGATTGATATAGAAAGTCTTTGACCAATTAGGATTGCATAGAATGGGTTATGAAGCCAGAGCAGTCTTGATTTATACAAACCCATGATCACAATCCTCATCCCAAGAGAAATCAACTCCATCTTTTAATAGCATAGCCATGGGTCGCATTAAAGCAGCATATTGATCAATGAAGCAGTGATAATATCCTGCTAGATTGACAAATGAGTGTACCTAACGTTTGGTTGTTGGCAGGAAGAGCTTGAGGATAGCTTCTACCTTCTCGGGGTTAGGCTTGACGCCCTCAGATGAGACAATATGTCCCAGTAACCTCCCTTGAGTGGCTCCAATGGTGCATTTATCAGGGTTGAGGCTACCATTCGCATCATTGACCCTTTGGAAGGCCAACCTAACCTTCATGACATGCTCCTTACATGTCAAGAATATACAAAAATCATCTAAAAACACCTCCAAGAAAACCCCCAAATAAGGAGCAAACACCATCTGCATAAATCTTTAAAAGGTAGCAGGAGCATTGGTGAGGCCAAATGGCATTACTTTGAATGCAAATGTCCCCCAAGGTGTGGCAAATGTGGTTTTAAGCACATCCTCCTCAGCAATTCTGATTTGATAAAACCCGGAGTAACCATCACAGAAAGTATACATGTCATGACCACTTACCTTCTCAAGAATAAGGTCTTGAAAGGGAAGAGGATGATGGTCCCTCTTGGTGGCTGCATTGAGTTTCTTATAGTTGATGCAGTCCTGCCACTTGTTTTTCTTTGGGTTGACTACCACTAGTGAAACCCATTCAGTATTGTGAACCGGAACAATAAACCTAGCTTCTACAAGTTTCTACAACTCTGAGTGCAAAGCATCGGTCTGTAGGGGCCCTAATCTCTGATACTTCTGAGCCACAGGCTTTGCATTAGGCTTCAGCTCTATCTTGTGCTCTATGGCAGTCACATGGCGAAGGTGGTAGTAGCTAGTTGCGAAGAGGTCAGGGAAATCTTTGAACATTTCTAGAAATTCGTCTTTCGCACTTGGAGTGAGGTCTGGGGAAAGCATAGATTCAAGCTGTTGAGGACTAGCTATTACCTTTTCTGCAGGTGGTGGGGTCGGAGACACCCCCATTATGTAAACTTCCTCCTCTGAGGACCCCTCCCCTCTGCCTGATTCTTCCATTGATTTAGACACCGAGGATGAGAGAGTATCACTGTCTTGCTCCTCTTCTTCTTCTGGTTCTGTGGCACCTGGTTACACTGGGATCTTCTCCTTAGAAGCACCAAAAGACATGTGTCCTGTCTTCCAATAGCTGACTGCATCACTCTTTCTCAACCATGGTCTCTCGAGTATGGCTGGGTAACTCATGCCTGTATCTTCGATGTCCACTACATAGAAATTGACAGTGGTGGTCAATTCATTGACAGTGATGGGCAAATCCTCAATGACTCCCAGGGTGGTGAGTCATCGACCATCTGCTACCTTGATTCGAGTGGAGGAATGCCTTGTGCATTTCAAATTCAATTTCTTCATGATTTGGGCACCATGATATTGCATGCAGCTCCCCCATCAACACACACACTTTTGACATAGAAATTATCTTTGATGACATCTACTGTATGTGGGTGCCAATCAATTTCTTCAGAGATAGAAGAGACTTCTCGTACCTTTCCCTTTTTCTTGCTCCTCCTTGTTGAGAGCCCTTGCTGTAGCTCATGTCTCACCTTAGGGCTTAATGCCATTAATTGAGGGAGTGTGATGCTCAAAGACCGATGAGCAAGGTCTTAAACGACCGAATAGTCCTCTTGCCCTGAGCCGATAGGAAAATCCGAGGGCGACCACTTACTCCTGCGAGATCTTTTAGTCTTCTCTATTGGTGGGTCTGCCATCTCAGCAACCTTCTTCCTGGGGTGGCCTAGTCCATGGTTTGAAGAGGGGTCCGAGGGGGTACGACTTCTTTTCTCGAGCTCAATGATCTTTATGTCAGAATCCTTGGTGCCTGATTCTCTTAGAAGATTCACCCTTGGAATATTGGGACATTCCGTGCGATAATGACCCTTTTGGTGGCACTCGTAGCACACAACATTGGCACGTTCTCTTGGAGGGTGATTGGCTTGATTTCTAATGCCCACCATCTTAAGCCGAAGATCATTTGGGGCATTGGCTAGGTCATTGACTCTGGGTTCTTTAGCAAGAGGAGTCGGGGGAGTAGGAAGGAGGGAGGCTCGTGGGCAAGGCTGGGAAAATCTTCTAGGTGGAGGTTCAGGATATACTCCTTATTGAGGGTAAGCATCTAAGGGAGGACCATACATTTGAGGTGGAGGTGGTGGATACATCCCTAATGAGGGGTGGGGGTATGCCCTTGAGTTAGACCCCCCAAGTTGTTGTTCCAAGCATTGAGGGGGTTGCGAAGGGACAATCGTCTTCTTTGAAGCGGGGTCAGACTGAAATTTATCAAAATTTTGAGCAATCTCATGTGCTAGCACCATAGTTTCTGGATTCTCCCATTTAAGCTTGAGACAGAATTCGTCACTTGCTCCTGCTACAAGGTAGCCCAGCAGATGCTGAGTCATTCCAGCTCAAAATCTGGCATTGTCCTCCTGTGTGGCAATGAAACGAGCACGGCCACTCGATCCACATATCAACGCACCGTCTCACCTTCTGATTGCTTCAAGTTTGCCACATGTAGGTACACATTCTTTGGCTCCTCTTCTTTGCCAAAATACTCAATGATCACTGCTGTTAACCTTGGCCAGCTTTGGCAAATGTCGTTGGCCTACTTCTCATACCACACTTGAGCCAAACCCTCTAGAAATGTGGGAAGAACCAACATCCATCTATCTTCAGTAAGAAAGGTGAGAGAAACGCAATGGCGCTTGAATTCCACAAGATACTCATTTGGATTTTCTTCAACCCATCCACAGAACACGGGAATGTCAGCCATGCTTGAAAAATGGAAAAGAGAGAGTCGAAATGAGGCTTATCTATTGGCAAACAATGAAAAGAGGTAGCTTGAACTGAAAATCAGGTGAATATACATCCACAAAGCACACATAGGTAGGGTAGGGTGTGACTGGTGTACTATGAAATAGTACACGGGAAGAATCTTTAGCATAGAATAGCTCATAGACAATCTTAAAAGGACCAACCCTCATGATATCGTATCCATCTTTAGAAGCGAGGGTTAGAAACACGACGCTGCATGAGGTTGTTCATCAAGGCAAATAAGAATGCCATGACAAATGTCAATAGTTGGAGAGCTTGCACATCATCTTCAACTTCTTTCAGTTCTTGTAATCGCCATGCTATTTCTTCAAGGGGTGTGTGGTCTGGCATCCTTCTTTTGAGAATTAGTGTATCACTAATTCTTCACCTTGAATCATCCACGGTGTATCATCTCACCCGTCGTCTTTTTGAACAATGCATTGTACAATCAGTGTTGAAGATTGACATGAAGATCAAGAAAGAGATCTCGCCAATTGGTAGCCGTAATGAGCAAAGGACCAAGCACCAAATCCTTGAACTCGTCGAGAAGTGACATAAATATCCACCCTCCTCATGTGGCGTGCATCTAAGGAGTGAACTTAAAAAAGTTCATAATCTACGATCTAGTATCAGATATGAATAGAACACATGAAATGAAGTACTTTTGCTTTTTACAACAAGAGGAAACTCCCTATGGTTAGAGAGTTACAGTTCATGAGATTTCACCATATCAGCAATATCTTTACACTTTCATCAATTCCTATTTGCTGGCCCATTGGTAAGTCTTCCTTTTGTGAATGGGGAGGTCTTGGGTTTAATTCTCACTCCTTAATAAAAAGAGAGGAGAGGAGAGGAGAAGAGAAAGAGAAGGAGAAGGAAGAGGATAGGGGTGTGAGATATTTTGCAAGAGCCCGAAAAGTCTGTCCGTGACGCATAGGTGCGAACCTAGGAAAGCAGTTGCGATCTGTCCACGATGCACAAATCCACCAAAAGACACAGGAATTTAGAAAACAATCACGATTCACGATTTGCCCGTGATGCGCAGATGCTCTAGCTGTGACCAGGGGGCATGTGGGTGTTGCAGATGCGAAGGAGCGATTTTGCAAGCGCGGTCGACCAAAAGAAACATGGCACTGCACAGAAGACGTGCAGGAACCCAGAAGATGCACAGGAACCGCAGGCTGAAGGTGCACGAACCCAAAAGATGTGCAGGAACTACAGGCTAAAGGCACAAAAACTAAGAAGTTCTGCAGCTATAGAGACGGAGAATTGCAAGCAGAAGATATGCGGATTGGAGGCGCAGAAGCAAAGAACTGCACACGGAAGATACTGCAGAACTATACCCAGCCGTGGGAGTAACGAATTTTACACAACTAGCCGTGGAGATTTCGATCCCAGCAACCACACCAATTCTGTTAACTATAAAAGAATTCAATGCATGAGGCTAGACGCCAGGCATGGCAATGCTCGAGGGCCATAAAGGAAAAGGGAACGTGAGGAAAGAAGCGTTAACATAGGTGGGGAAAAAAGATAAAGAGGGGTGGGAATGAAGAGGGGGACTATGGCACAAGGGGGAAGGAAGAGGGGGAAGAGGAGCATGTACATGATGGGAGGTGGAATGTAGAGATGGAGACATCAAGGGAAGAGAGTCATGCTTTATTGGAAAGATGGGGGGGAAATCAAAGTACTAGCTAGGTGGCTTTAGAAGAATGAGTGTGTCCCATCAAGGAATAGCCCCCTCCTTTTATAGCCAAGAGAGGGGGTCTCTGAGAGTGCTCTCAACGGAAGCAAGAACAGAAGAGGGAGAGAGAGAAACAAAGAGTCACACAAGTTTTAGTGGGTGCAGAACCACCCTAATCTTCTTTTTCATTCATTTATATATGTGTTTGAGTATTGTACATAACCGGGGTAAAGGCACAGTGACCTTGAACCCCCACAACCTCCCACTTAAAGGACAATGTGCCTTTAAGGGAGAATAACTAGTGAGCATACTATCCAATGCCCATCAATACATGACAATACTCAAACCACTGACTAGGTAGACTCTTCATCAGCATATCTATAGGGTTATCATCTGTATGAACATTGACAAGTTCTATGCACTTGTCCTCAAGTACCTCCCTGATGAAATGATCACGCGTGATACGCATACCAAGAATATGACCTGCAAGTCCCAAATCCTTCATATCAAAGGCCTCATGCAACTTGGCCTTTAATGCATCTAGCTCATAAGTATTCTTGCTAGCCAATAGCATATCATCCACATATAGTGCCAGAATTATCAGGCTATTATCCTTAGCCCTTTTAGTGTAGAGGTAGTGGTCAATTTCACTCCTTCTAAAACCCTGGGACCGAATGAAAGCATCAAACTTCTGATACCATTCTCTAGGTGCTTGCTTAAGACCATAGAGACTCTTCTACAGCTTGCAAACTAAATGCTCTTTCCCTTTTCTTCAAAGCCTTCCGGCTGCACCATGTAAATTTCCTCATGCAAATCCCCATGCAAGAAAGCTGTCTTGACATCCATCTACATAAGCTCCATATCCTCTGCTGCCACTAGTCCAAGCATGCATCTAAGTGTGGTCATCTTCACAACCGGAGAGAATATCTCATCAAAGTCCACACCCTTCTCGTGCTTGAACCCTTTAGCGACCAAATGGGCCTTGTACCTAGGCACATCATCACCTGTGACCTTCATCTTGTAGACCCATTTACATGGCAACGCTTTCTTTCCATGTGGCAAAGAAACCAAGTCCCAAGTCTTATTCTTCATAAGTGAACCGATCTTTGATTGCATAGCATACTCCCACTTGCGTTGATCCTCGCACATCATAGCCTCTGTAGCAAGAAGGCTCGCTGCAATCAGTAACTGCAATCAGTAAGCATCACATAGTCTATCCTTGGAACAAACCTATCAGGCGGTCTAGACACTCTAGATGATCTTCTCAAGGGCATTTCAGCTTGCTGTCCCACCTACATATCAGCCACATTTGGCTCATCATTTCCACCAATAGATGATCCATCATCTACCCTTGATTGTATACCTATGGGAGTATTTGGTGGTACCATTTCTTGCACATTTGGTGCATGGACAACTTGCTGTCTATCAACATATGTAGGTGGATTCACATCCTGGAAAGTGATTCTCCTCATTTCCACATCCCTCATGGGTGCCTTATGCATCTTCTTCTCATTGAAGACTACATCATGGCTGCGTATGATCTTCTCTGCTTCTGGATCCCAGAGACGATAGCCCATCTCTCCATTTTCACCATAACCCAGAAAGATGCATTTCCTAGACTTAGGATCTAGCTTCTTTCGAAGCTCTTTTGGCACATGTGCATATGGCTCACACCCAAATATATGCAAATGAGAGTAAGAGGGCTTCTTGCCACTCCATGCCTCTTCAGGAATACCACCATCCAAACTCTTACTAGGTGATATGTTGATCACATGCACTGCAGTCTTCATTGCCTGGGCCCAAAAACCACCAGAAAGACTTGCATTGGAAAGCATGCATTGCAACCTTTCTTGAATGGTACGGTTCATCTTTTCTGCAACTGGATTTTGCTTTGGAGTACGAGGGGATGTGAGCTCCCTCCTAATCCCACGTGTATCACGGAAATGTTGAAAGTCATGAGAGAGATACTCTCCACCATTGTCAGTCCGTAGGCATTTAAGCGTTCTACCTGATTGATTCTCAACCAAGGCCAGCCATTTCTGAAATACCTGGAACACATCACTCTTCCGAGCTATAGCATAAGCCCACACTTTCCTAGTTGGATCATCAATGAATGTCACATATAATATCCACTGCAACCCAATGTACACCATGAATGAGCGCACATGGCTCAAACTGCAACCAGAGTGATCTGCATAAGGTATGCTTAAGAAATCATGGTCCCACGGAAAAGATCGCTACTGAAAATAGAACCTAAGATGCCTCAAAACATGGGCGCCATTACATAATCAGACTCGGTAAGAAAATTTGCAAATATATCTCTTCTGCTGGAACTCCAAAATCCCAACCGATGAGTGAGAAATGGGAGTCAACACTTATCCACTGTCATGTGGCATAAATCTAAGGTTTCAAAACCTTAGAATGAAAAATGCATAACAGAGAGACGAAATCGAATACACAGAGATCTACAACTCTAAAAATACTCCACTGAATCGTGCAAGAACTGACAAGTAGGGGTTTTTGGGCATCCAGAATGCAATGGGATAGACGGTTTTGGAAACCGTGGTCTCAATCACTGGGTCCAACACACGGACTGAAAAACGTTTTTGAAAACAGAGCTGTTTGTAAACTCCACCGGAGTGCAAATGATGAGCAACATAGAAGTTTTAGGACCTCTTGAGTCCACCGGAACTGACAGATCTGCAAATGGTTGCTCCAAACTTGAGTTCCAACACCCGGACAGGAAAACACAGAAACTGACACAGTGAGTAAGAAATCCAATGAAATGATCCCAGATTCAAGAATGAAGGTGTTTCCAAGCTCCTGAAGTGAAGTGGACACCAAAAGCAAGCAACAGTTGCCTCTACAAGTCAATACGGAGTCTCTGTCATCGAACGGAACAGGGAAAAGCTCAAAAAACGACTTTTCTATGAAACCACTTAACAGGCTCTCAAAACCACTTTGCAAAGCCAAAGTGACTTTTCCAAAGTTTCCTCCAAGGTCTCTGCACACTCGAATGCAAGTAAAGTCCCCCACAAAGCTTCCCATAGAGCTTCTCCTTCCTCCCACAAAGCTGCTGAGCTTCCAGGCATTCACACATGCTCAGCTAGATCACCCAGGCTCTGATACCAGTTGAGAGTGCTCTCAACGGAAGCAAGAACGGAAGAGGGAGAGAGAGAAACAGAGAGCCACACAAGTTTTGGTGGGTGCAGAACCACCCTAATCTTCTTTTTCATTCATTTATATATGTGTTTGAGTACTGTACAGAACCGGGGTAAAGACACAGTGACCTTTAAGCCCCACAGTCTCTCCTAATAAATGCATCCTCCCACATGCATGGTGTGTGTGGAAGAGTGTACCATGTGGGCTAGGCAGTTACACACTCTCAATTGTGTGCGACAACCCTTTGTCTCATTTTTCCACATACATCAACCCCCATATCCTAAGTCTCAGATACTCCCTTGGTCTCTTCCCAATTTTATAATATGTTCAAACATCTAGGAGGACAAGTGGAGGGTTGGCACAAGGAATCTTGCCACCTCATCCTATTTTCACATTATTTAACTTGCATTCTTGGACTTTCTACACCCCCCCCCACATGGGCCTATCCTACATGGAGGGAATAATCCAATATAATATCCATCTCCACCTATTTTATATTACTTATCCCATGGTCCTTAGACCATATCTCACTAAATGCAGGCGTGGGACCACCTAGGTGGAGGGGTGGTGCATGGAGGACCCATGCCATCTTATCATTTTATATTATTACTACCATGGATTATGTACAACACACCTTATGGGTCCTCTTACATGGAAGGGTGGCACATGGTCATGCCCTGCCACCTCAACCCTAGGCCTTATGCACACCATATTTTAAAATACTATTGCCACACATACAAGCACACACACATATTTATGCCTTTTACTTTGATCAAATTTATCCATAACAGTGAGTGGTGGCATGGTGGAATCGTAGCCATGACAGACATGGTTGATGACAGCCACCACCATCGGGCATTAATTCCCACAAAAGAAATCATGAAGCCTAATCACCTCTAATCCCTCATTACCATGATTTACTACACTCGTAGTAATCATGCATGCATGCCCGGTGGTGGTAACTAAAAGCTGAGTAATTGCGGGCCACTGTAGTGGCTGGTAATTAACTGACATCCTGATGGATCTTAGCTGCCACCACAGACGTGGTTGGAAATCTTAGATGCCAACGCCCCTAATCATTCATTACCATGCAAGTCAGTACTGCCGCCTTGAATTATTCAAAATTCAGGCCAACCACCACGGTGGCTATCACCTTGATAGTAGTCAGGCTATAACCACTGCGGTGGCTCTCACCTTCCTTGATAGTAATTAGGCTACAACCACCGCAGTGGCTCTCACCTTGAGAGTGTAGTTGGGATACAAACCACTATTCCATTCCCTTAACTGCTTCCTCTTCTATCCCTCTCGAACATTTCATTCTCCCTTGCAATCTCAAGCCTCCACTATTCCATTTCCTTCACTACTTCATCTTCTATCCCTCTCGACCATTTCTTTCTTCCTTGCACTCTTCCTACAACTTCTATCCCCTTTTGTAATGGACCTTGCACAGTCCAGCATCTCCTCACATTGTCTTTCCTCCCCCTCTGTAGCATAGTGCAAGAGCCCCTCCTCCCCTGATCTTGAAATCGTGACATATGGGAGCTCCTCTCTCCCTATTCAAAAGCCCAATTTGGATGCTCTCCAAAATTTCACTAGGATGGTGCAGGAGGTGAATGTGAAGGAGGGGTAACTAGTCTATCAAGGTCAAAAGATTACCATCAATGAAAGTGTGATTGAAAAGGCTCTAGGAATTTCTAGAGGTAGTTCGCAAGCACACTTTTTCGAGAAGTAATGGGAGAGGCACGATATTCTAGACGTATATCCCAATGCTCAAATTAGTAAAGATGGTGGAGTCAAGATTTTGAGCTTGCCAATAGACCTCCAAGATGTGATGAAGAAGACCTTTGACTTCTTTCCTAATACGAGAGGAACCTGCAAGTTTTGCTGGCAAGTTCAAACAGCAGTAGAGCAACCAAAAGGACGTGATGTATCTTTGTCAAGGGAGATCTCCAAGAGCATGTTAACCAACCTGAAGAATTGCATGGATCGCAAATCCCAATTGTCAGCTCAATGCATTGGAGTTGCAATGCACCTAATGGCATCTACCCTCAAAGGGATTTTTGAGCAATACGAGAAGCAGATCTCTCAAAAGGTGACTTTTCTACAAGAGAAAGCCACCGATGCAGCAAAGGAAGCGCAACTTGAGAAAAGTCTCAGGGAAGGTGCAGAAGCCAAGGTAGAGGAGGCACAAGCGAGGGCCTTGCAGGCACAAGAGCAAGCTGAGGCCACTATAAAATTGGTCGACATGGAAAGGCATAAAAAGAAGAAGCAGAGAAGCACATAAAGGAGCTCCGAGATAGGCTCAAAGAAGTGAGAAATGGCAGACAAGGAGCTAGAAAAGATGCGAAAGGACCTTGAAGATCAGAGAATCGAAAAGGAGGGTCTTTAGAAACGGCTTTGCAACATGCAAAAAGACCAGATGATGGAGGAGCTGAAAAGGGAGAATGTAGAAACTAGAAAGGTGATGCAGGAACTGCAAGAGAGCTTCAAGGCTAGGAAGGATGGGGCAGAGAGAAGCCGAGATGGAGAAGACAACGAGGCAGCTCCCCAGGCCAGGAAGGATGCAGAGAATAGCCACGGTGGAGTAGGTTCCAGCCACCATGATGGAGCAATTTGCAGTAGCCACAGTGAGGGTTGTTTTTTCGAAACACTATTAGAAGTGCAAAGGGCAACCTACAAGACCCTGCAAGAAGATCAGGATAGATGTTTGCACGAGCTTTGCCTGGCTTTAAATAGTTATGAAAAGTAGTTTGTCATCCTACGAGATTTGGAAAATAGAGTGGAAGTCTTGGAAATCACCCATTTAGATATTTTTTAGCAATTTATGCAGCTTCAATAGATGCTGAGGGAATCAGATGAAGTTGTTGCATAGAGTGAGCAAAAAGTGGAGGAGATGAAGGAGAACATCCATAACCTTAGGATGAGGGAGGAAGGAATCAAGAAGCAACTTCTTCATGTACAGAGCAAGACTGTGGTATTAACAACTGCAATAGTTAAATTGGATGCCTATCTTGCTATGCAGTAGGGTCCAAAATGCATGGTCTGCCATAATCATAGATGACTGCTGTATCCGACGGCCTGCATGCTACCACCTTGTGCACGTTTTTTGCTTTGGAGTGTTTGTGCATACAAAATTGCTATGTAGAGAATGCCATTTGCCATTGCCCAGGTCATGGATAGATCAAATGTGCCCACTGCGTGCTCCAGCTATCTCAATTTGCCATTTGGGCAAAAGATCTTAAAGACAAGGAGCTCAAATTGAAGAAGGCCAAGACCGAACCTGACTACGAGGAAAAGGAGCCTGAAGGAAGGAAACAACTCTCTTCAAGAAAGGAGCAAGAAGAGCCGAGCCTGCAACTAGGAAGCTCAAATCAAGGAAAGAGGAAGCGGCATGAAGGGAAGGGCCGGGCCAAAATATGAAGGAACAAGCCCCATTCTGGAAAGGAGCCTTGAGGAGGGCCGAGCCTGCAATCATGGGTCCAGCACACATGGAAAGGTTGGTCCAAGATTCCTTTCCACCTCTACCTCTCACCAATTTTTGTTTTCATGAAAATTTCTCACCAATTTGATCCCATATATCCCATTAACCTTGAGCCATATCTCATTCAATGCTTGCATGGGACTGGAGACACCTAGAGATGCCTTGCCACCTCAATCACCTTTTGCATACTATATTAGTACTGCCATGGACTATGCACATAATATACCTATCGGTCCTCTCACTTAGAAGGGTGGCACATGGACAAGCCAAAAGAAGGGAGTTGTCTGTACCTTTTCTAAAGAATTTTTTAAAAAACGATATGATAAAATAAATGATTAATGAGGGGGATCATCCACACACCCTCTTTTTTTTAAATTAATTAAAAGAGATAAAAGAGTTAAATAAGGGCCAATCCTTCATCATCCTTTCAACACGTAAATTATTGCAATAGGGTAGATATGTAAAGACATATATAAGGAATCACATGTGAATGCTAGAGTTTTCTCATATATCAAGGGAATTATAGAAAAAACTAGGGAGTTTACTCATATATCAAGGGAATTATAGAAAAGCAATGTCAGTCAACCCTAGGGTTGCCTACCTAAAAGAACTTTTTAGGGCTGACAAATTAAAAGAATCTTTGTGACAAGGTTTCTTTTTTTAAAAAAGAAACAAACGTGTCTAATGCATGTAAAAGCCAGCGAACGTGCCTCGTCACCCTATACAGAGAAAAATGACTACGGAAGGTCTGACGGTGATCGAAGAGACATGGTCGAAGCTAGGAGTGATAATCCTACGTAAAGCTTGAACAAGAAATGATGCAAATACAATATTGCATTGCCAAACAGTGGAACATACAAGCGATATATAATCGTTGTGAAGGGAATTTGTTCCTACATTTGTGCATGGAATAGTGGGGATAGAATGCTTGCAATAGCATTCTATCCATCTTCCTCTTTGGTAGGATAACTCTTATGCATGCTTCAACTGATCGGTGAAGTAACTCCATGCATATGCTGATCCATGCAATTCAAGATCATAGTGGGGACGTGGTTGACCTAAAAGGGAGAGGCATCGAGGACCGAGTAGCTACCAAGTAGTGCAAGCGGTCACTAGAGTGAGCCCAAAGCATTAGAATGTATTGATCAAGGGTTGGAGAAGGGAGCTATGCAAAAATAGCCAGGCGGAGACGATGCTCGGGGGGGAAGAGTCAATGGAACAAGAGTAGCATAGGGACCAAGGCTCTCATCTTCTAATTGTAGTTTGTGTGCCTCAACCATTTCTCTAATTAAATGGTATTTGAGGTCCACATGTTTGGTTTTCTCTGAATGTTTTGGATTGCTGGCTAAATATATACAAGAAAGATTGTCGCAGTATAATGATGGCTTAGGAATCATCTGCAATTCTTCAATCAAGATTTGAATCCATAACCCTTCTTTCATAGCTAGTGCAACTGCAACAAATTATGCTTCTGCTGATGATAATGTTACAAACACCTGCTTCTTTGACTGCCAGGTTACGGTTCCTCCTACAAGCACAAAAGAGAAACTGACAGTAGATTTGCAAGTGTCTATATCCCCCCCAAATCCAGACCACCCAACAATCGAGGTGAGATGATTCGCAGTGGAGAGATGAGAATAATAAATACCCATATTACATGTAAATTTTAAATATCAAACAACATGTAAAAGGGCTTTCTAGTGTTTGAACCCAGGATTGTGCATGAAGCGGGATAAATAATTTATACTGTGACAAATGTCTAAGCGGGTGCCAGTGACAAGGTAATGCAGTTTTCTAATGAGTTGGCGATATGGAAACTATGTCATGAACTGTTTGTCAGCAGGTGAAGTAGGAGAATCAGTAAATAAGCGATAAATTGCAGATGGCTGGGAGAGGTGTTGCAGATGGTTTAATATGGGTCATGCAAAATTCATAAAGTAGTTCATCAAGAAATTAAGTTTGGTGCAATACTAATGTGCCTTTAGGACGATCACGAAGAATTTGAAGACCTAAAAAATATGTTAAGGGGCCTAAGTCTGTGATGGCAAAAGCTGACGCGATTTCAAATTTAGCATTTTGTATGATTGTGGCAGAAGAGCCTAATAGTGGAATGTCATCTACATATAATGCAACGACTAAAAAAGAGCGTATATAAATATTTGGTTCAGATAAGAGACGAGTGTACCCGATGTTTGTGTGTCGTTGACTACCTATGTGACAGCCGACTTGGCTACCTATGTGGCAGCTAATGTGGTTGCTTGCATGGCAATGTGTGCTGGCTGTAGCCAGCATGGCCACGGGCTTTGCAGATGCTTCCATCACTCTTTGTCTCTCTCCTTTCCTCACTGCTTCCATTACTCTCTCCTTTCCTCACTGCTTCCATCACTCTCTCCTTCTCTCTTTCTCTCTACATCTCCCACTCTTTCAAGGCACACCCACAGATCATTGCATCCAAAGGGCCACCCTCGTGTTGCATGCATTCAAAATAGGCTGAGAGAGAGAGAGAGAGAGAGAGAGAGAGAGAGAGAGAGAGAGAGAGAGGCTTTCAATGCATTCCAAGAGACAAATTTTGCAAAGGCAGCTCCTCAAGCACACATAATATTTTGCACGATAATATTTTGCAGACAGCTGTCTCTCTCAACTACCACAGGCTTTAGAGATGCAAGCATAGGTCATTGCATTTGGAGGGATGCCTTCATGCTGAATGCTTTCAAAACAATCCAGTGCTTGCTTACCTTGACCTTGTCAATGCATTCCAAGAGAGAACATTCTGAGCTAGAAGCTCCTCAAGCACACGCTTGGCATACATGTCCAAAAGATCACTGCCAAAAGACCATGGGCTTGGTCCTATTGTGCTGTTCCTGTGAGATCAATGCATTCCAAGATAGTGAAAATTCCGAGAAGGGATCTGCGCATTGAGGGGGAGAGAGAGAGAGAGAGAGAGCATGACATTTGCCATACATGTCCAAAAGAGCAATGCCCAGCACAGTATTATATCGTAGCCCTCATGTTGCATAAGTTCAAAAATAGTCCAGTGCTTGCTCACCCTATCTCTGTTATACGTATCTTGTAATGTATACATGTCCATAAGAGCAGCACAATATGATATCATAGCTCTCATGCTGCATGCGTCCATTGCCTGCTCATCTTGGCCCTGTTATGTGTATCCTGCGAGATCAATGCATTCCAAGAGAGAACATCCGAGAAGGGCGAGATTTCCAAGACACGATGCCCTAATCTTAAAATGCAAGCAAAAGCTTGCTGACCCAAATAAAACGAACATACTATGGATCAATATGAAACAAATATCCCCATGAATCTATTAAAAAAAAAATAACCCTCCTGAAATGAATATACTATACATCTCACTCTTAACTCCATACAAAACAAATATACTAGCTTCAACTCTATACAAAATGAATTTACTCCAAAGTCTACACAAAATGAATATATTGGCTCCTGGATCTATACAAAATGAATATACTCCCCAGTCTATACAAAGCATATATACCCTTGCTCCTGGGTCTATACAAAATCCACACTCGTGGGGTGAATATACTCCTACACCTCTGCTATAAACAACCACCTGTGACATCCATGGTCTAGTAGGCCCATATGTACAATGTGACCTTAAGAGGAAAGCAGACCACGTCAAGGAGTAGAAGCTACAACACACCATTAACAAAACAACAATGCAATGTTATTCAACCCTCAAATGCATACAGAGAAAGACTTCTCATGGCAAAGGGACATAGAAGACAAACGCTATATTTGCCTACGACCACGCAGTACTGGTTCTTCATCTGCAAGACCATCTATACGGTATAAGTGACTTGAATTTTTGCTTTGCCATAATTAATTTCTTGCACTTCTATCTATAATTCACCAATGCCCTGTTGCAAGGCATTTTTGCCAAAGATCCTACCGACCTGATAGTCGCCCCCATGTTGCATCTGTTCGCCATCTTCCTAGGCCTGTTTTAGCCCTGATCTCTAGCCCATGGTCTACTCCTGCCGATCGCCTATCAGCTCCAGCCTTCTACCTACTATTTCACATCTGTACCAGTGCTACATCTTGCCCTAGATCTACCGTACCAGCCTCATACATGCTGCTGCAGACACCTGTCATGAAGGCAACTATAGATCCATGCACTTCTGGGCTGTACCGGCTCTTCCAATCCATCCAATCTCAACTTGACTGCTCCAGGATGTCCACACAGTCTTGCACAGGCCTCCATTCTCTAGTCAACATGTTCCAAGCTCCAGATCTTGCCCAGAACTACTGTGAACAGTTTCACCTTGTCACATGTTTGCTCCATACAGAATCTCTCCACCAAGAGCTCCACTCATGGACGGGTAAGTCTATGATTGTGCTACCCATATGGAAGCCTATGTACTACCCATGGGACAGCCCCATATTCCTTTTCTTGATTGCTTGTATGCTGCCCACCTGGCAGCCTAGATGTTGCCGATGTGGCAGCCCCCTCTTCTTTGTATTCCCTTTGAGTTTGCTACCCACATGATAGCCACCAATAAGCTGCCCATGTGGTAGCCCTAACCCTAGGTCCACCTCCCCCATGCTCTCCTCATATGGAGGCTTACAGATGGGGATGAATTTCCCAACACCCCCACTTACCGACACATCTCATTCCTATCCCAACTCATCGATGAAGATGCTCAAGCAGCGCCCATGTTGTAGCCCCTTGGAACAATGCGGTGTCTATATTACTTCCTGTCTTTCAACCAGTGGCTCCTACTCCAGTAGGTCCGGTCCCGTGCAAGCAAACCAACTTGGTACACAGGTCCATCTTTGGTAGGACCCGATGGCACCACATCCTTCAATCACGTACCCACCTTTGAACTTCAGCACTCTAGGCATTGGCATCCTCCAAATGTCCCCTTCTTAAAATGATAACTGCTTGAGTTTCTCCAAACACCATGCTCTTAAGGTCTGTCAAGTCCGCAACTAAACAACATACTCGAGAAATCAAATCCCAAGCATAAATCCAGATTACCTAGACCATGAGCTTGCATTGAGCTCCCAGCTTCGATGTGTAGCCCCCTCCTATGTCAAGGAATCTATTTATCTCTGAATCCACAGATCCTGGCAAAGAATCCTCCTCTACGTCAGCCATACCAGCTAGCACCTGGATGACTCCAAGCACTCATCAATATCCTTCACTTTCACAAAAGTTTTCGACTCCTCATCCAACCACATCTCAAGGTCAAACATCCTCACCAAGACACCAAGGTCTTGGTTTCAGAATTGCTTTCTTGCACTTCTATCTATAATTCACCAATGACTTGCTGAGCATTTCTGCCCCAAATCCTGTTGACCTGGCTTCTTCAATTCACTATCTATCCAAAAGTACATTTGTGGGCAAACACATATGCTTTAAAAGCTTTGATATGGAGGACGAAGGTAGACAGATGCCTCTTGGTGACCTCAGCCTCAAGAAAGAAGCTCCTAAGAATGGGCAGCGCTTGATTTTTGATGTGTTCTAACATGAGAATTGTCAAGGTCCCACAAAACACTCCTGCAGGAAATGACTCGAGATGATGAAGGGCCAAAAATGGATGCAAAGGGTGGCCATGGGACTTTCTATATTGCATTTCAAATCAATATAGCACAATCCCTATGGGCACTCCAACTGGGTAAGAGGTGAACAAATGTGTTAGACTGAATCCGGTGGCTTCAAAAAACATTGCCGCCACACTCAAAGTTCCGGGCCCTCTGTGGCCTGTGAAGTAAAGCCAGTCATCTCTCAGATCTGAGTACTTCAAACCCTTGTGGCCACTTGGGTTCTAAACATAGAGATCCAACTTCATATGGAGGCTGTTGAGAGCATGGCCGAGGCCAGATGCTGAAGCAGTGGTAAATTGTTGAGAGCATGGTTGAGGCCAGATGCTTAAGAAGTGGTAAATGCCCAACAACTTAGGTGTTTGCCGTCCAACAACTCCTTGCAACCGGCCATCTTGAAGTCCATCCATGCATAGCCTCTCACGATGCTTCCCTACCTCTATAGATCTAGAAATTGGATCCCTGCCCAAAAAGGACACTTTCGGTGGTAGATGAATTACAAAGCCCTTTCTCTCCATCGCTCTTTCACTCAATTCCAAAGTTCACTCACTTTGAAATGCTAGATAAGTTATCTCTCCCTCCACAAAGAATCACTCACAATTTAGCAAAGGTTTAACAACACTCGACACATCGGTTGAAAACTTGCTCATTCGCGCCTTCGGTTGCAAACTTGCAGCTTGCTCAAGTGCAAAACACATAAAAATCTATGAAGTACCTGATCATTCGTGGAGGTTGGCTACAGGTTTTTGATGATCGGCAAATTGTCAATACGTTGGTTGATTGGAAAGACTATTCCTAGACTTCTCTAATCACAGATTATACAGGCATGTAACTCTCACATTCAATATCTCTGAAGCTTCCTACGCAGGCATGCTTTGGGACGGTGTGCAAAAATACCCAAAAAATTTAGATTAAAAAAAGCTCTCTAATCATTGGCCATCACTACAAAATACACCCACAAAGCAACATCTTTCCTGTAGAGAAACATCCTGAACGGCGAGGGAGCCTTAGGGAGACTCTTTCACATTACATAGAAATTACAACCGATTCCATAAAAGAACACGGAGTTGTGTGAGGTCAGAGAAATAAAGATAAACAAAGAAGCCTAATGTAGCGATGACGACCCACATTGTAATGCTTGGGATGGCTGTCCATACTCTGGAGCCTAGCCTGACTGGAGGAGGACGTCTGAGAAGTCTGAGCGCACGGGTGCTTGGAGGATTCAAATGAGCAAAACGGCCGAAGAGATGACCGACAAACACAGGGAAGTGCATGAGTTGACAGGCAGGGGAGAGGAGGATTGAGGGAGGATTCAAATTTCACGCGCTGGAGTATAATCGCCTGGGGAAGAGCAGTGCTCAACAGATGCACCCCGCTTGCATCCTAGCTATATGACACATGGCAATCTTTTGCCTCCCTCCACACGACACGTGGCTTATTAGAACCTCCCTCCCTCCTTAATATATAGTAAGAAGCAATGTTGCAACACTACAAGGCATAGGCCATTTTCCGATGGAAATACCGACGCTTTTTACATTAAATTTTTTTTTTTCACGGGCGCAAAGGTCGCTATAAAAGTCACTAAAAGCGTCGGAAAAGGAGCGTCGCTATAAACCGTCGCTATATAGCGACGCTGTTAATCGTCGCTATATAGCGACGATGCAAACATCGCTATATAGTGACACTATTAATCGTCGCTATATAGCGACACTGGTAAACGTCGCTATATAGCGACGATTAACAGAAGTAAAAAAAAAGGGTTAGTGGGGCTAAACAGGGCTTCCTTTTGGCCCTGTTTAGCCCCACTAATCCTTTTTTTTTTTTTTTGTAATTACAAAAGAAAGTTTTTTATAACAAAATTTCCCTTGCTTGCAGGGTAATACAAAATTGTTCTTGCGAAATGATGAGGAAAAAATGAATATACATATACAACAGTGTTTGTAACAAAATTACCCTGTGAAAGGGCGATACAAAATTGCTCAAACGAGCGGATATACAAAATGCTACTACCACTACTCATCCGAATCCAAATCATCTTCGTCTTGTTGGCCTGTTCCTTGGTCCTCGACACCTGCATCTTCTCCCTCGTCCTCGGCACCTGCGTCCGATCCTTGCCCCTGTTGATCGCTCGCCTCCGATGATGGGACGCTTGAGCTTTGACCCTACGAGTGAACCATATAAATCAAAAATTAGATTGGAACTTAAATTAAAAAGTGAGATTACAAGTAGGAGTAAACTTATACCGTGCGAGCAGCCACCTCAGCCCAATCGACTGTCGCTCCCATTACCTCTTGCTCAATGAACCAAGGCTTTGTTCCTATCCGAAATGCGCACCGCGTCTCTGCATCCGTAGGAAGACGACCCATCGCAGCTTGCTGTGGATCCAATTTACGAGAGTTAGAGTTAGCTAAAGTGCATGTAATATGTAAGTAAAAAAAAGAGAACAATACATTAAATGGGAAGAAGTAGACTTACCACGGTTGCCTCGAACGCATACCGTCCGCCTGCACCAAAGTGCAAAGTACTTACGATGTCCAGTCGTCTCTTCGCAGCCCTCCTCTGACCCTCGAACATTTCGAGATGGTCCCTATGTTGCTTCTTGAAGTACTTCCAATCAGCTTTGTCTGCCCAGCTGGGTTTAGCCAACCCCTTTGTAATGGAAGTACGCAAGGTTGATCTACGATGCTTTAGGACCAAACCCATGCGCTCAAGCATATAATTGTCATTAAACTCCACATTTGGCGGATTAGGGTATCTTTGTTTTAACTCATTGATCACCGCCTGCTTCTTTTGGGCACCTTGATACTACCAATCGGTATTTATGCCGCTCTTGAAGTGATGACTCATCAACCTCCTCATGGCGGCCATCACTGCTTTGCCCTTTTTGTCTTCTATTATCTCTCCGGCAGATGTGATTTGATAGGAGAGATCCCCTGATGAGTAAGGGGGACTGACGGTAGCAGAGTCTGAAGGAGTGGAAGCTGCACGACCGCTTCCGGATCGAGGAGTAGCAGTGGGAGTAGGAGAGGGAAAGGGACCTGACTGATACTGTGTCTCCGGACCAAGTGGAGACCTAAAGGAGCGTGAGTGTGCTGACTCGTCTACATCTCCTGAGTCAGCACAACATGAGCCGCCCCTCCTACTCTTCCTTCCCTTGCGGGAGGCATGCGCAGGTGATGATCCCACGGTCGAAGGGACGCGAGGGGATGGCTGGGCAGTACGTCCACCCGTCGGTGTAGGGGAAGGAATTGCGGAGGTCCTCTGAGAGAGCAGAGAGAAGAATCTCGCTGCCTCCTCATCGCTCATTTGTGCTACAAACTCGTCGGGAGTCTCGACAAAGCCATGCGTGGCTAGCAAAGGAGTTCCCCGAGGGGTAGTCGCAATGCTACGTGGAAGAGGGGTCGGACCAGGGGTAGTCGCAGTGCTAGGACCGAGAGGAGTCAGACCAAGGGTAGTCCTCAGGGTAGTCGCCTGAGAGGAATCAAAGTCCTCTGGATTATATAGATCGTGAGCTCTCCTCCTGTGAGGCTGTCTATACTCGTCGGATGAGCGACGTGATCCCATGTCTAACATAGACACAAACACGAAAACAGAAAACAAAAAACAAACATAAGCATTCTCATAAGCATAGGCATAGGCAAGAAGAAAGAAGAGGGAAAGGAAAGAAGAGGGAAAGGAAAGAGGGAAAGAAGAGGGAAAGGAAAGAGGGAAAGAAGATGGAAAGGAAAGAAAAGAATGAGAATGAGGAAATAGAGAATGAGAGAAGGGGGAAATAGAGAGATGAGGGAAAATAGAGAAGGAGAGAAGGGGGAAATGAGAGAAGGGGGAAATAGAGAATGAGCTTATGCGGAAATAGAGAATGGGCTTATGCTTCTCTCATTCTCTATTTCCACATAAGCTCACGCATAAGCATGAGCTTACGCGGAAACTTAAGCATAAGCTCATGCTCATGCATGAGCATAAGCATGAGCTTATGCTTATGCTTATGCTTAAGCATAGGCATCGGAAAGAGAGAAGCAGCTTATGTGGAAATAGAGAATGAGTTTCCGCATAAGCTTCTCTCATTCTCTATTTCCGCATAAGCTCATGCATAAGCATAAGCTTATGCGGAAACTCATTCTTATGCATAAAAAGAGAGAGAGGAGCTTATGCGGAAAAAGAGAAGGAGCTTATGCGGAAATAGAGAATGAGAGAAGCATAAGCTTCTCTCATTCTCTATTTCCGCATAAGGTCATGCATAAGCATAAGCTTATGCGGAAACTTAAGCATAAGCTCATGCTCATGCATGAGCATAAGCATGAGCTCATGCTTATGCGGAAAAAGAGAAGGAGCTCATGCAGAAACTTAAGCATAAGCTCATGCTCATGCATGAGCATAAGCATGAGCTTATGCTTATGCTTATGCTTAAGTTTCCGCATAAGCATAAGAGAAGGAGCTTATGCGGAAAGAGAGAAGGAGCTTATGCATAAAAAGAGAAAGACGAGCTTATGCGGAAAAAGAGAAGGAGCTTATGCGGAAATAGAGAATGAGAGAAGCATAAGCTTCTCTCATTCTCTATTTCCACATAAGCTCATGCATAAGCATAAGCTTATGTGGAAACTTAAGCATAAGCTCATGCTCATGCATGAGCATAAGCATGAGCTCATGCTTATGCGGAAAGCTTCTCTCATTCTCTATTTCCGCATAAGCTTATGCGGAAACTTAAGCATAAGCTCATGCTCATGCATGAGCATAAGCATGAGCTTATGCTCATGCGGAAAGAGAGAAGGAGCTTATGCATAAAAAGAGAAAGAGGAGCTTATGCGGAAAAAGAGAAGGAGCTTATGTGGAAATAGAGAATGAGAGAAGCATAAGCTTCTCTCATTCTCTATTTCCGCATAAGCTCATGCATAAGCATAAGCTTATGCGAAAACTTAAGCAAGCATGAGCTTATGCTTATGCGGAAAAAGAGAAGGAGCTTATGCGGAAATAGAGAAGGAGCTTATGCAGAAAAAGAGAAGGAGCTTATGCGGAAATAGAGAATGAGAGAAGCATAAGCTTCTCTCATTCTCTATTTCCGCATAAGCTCATGCATAAGCATAAGCTTATGCGGAAACTTAAGCACAAGCTCATGCTCATGCATGAGCATAAGCATGAGCTTATGCCCATGCGGAAAGAGAGAAGGAGCTTATGCATAAAAAGAGAAAGAGGAGCTTATGCGGAAAAAGAGAAGGAGCTTATGCGGAAATAGAGAATGAGAGAAGCATAAGCTTCTCTCATTCTCTATTTCTGCATAAGCTCATGCATAAGCATAAGCTTATGCGGAAACTTAAGCATAAGCTCATGCTCATGCATGAGCATAAGCATGAGCTTATGCTTATGCGGAAAAAGAGAAGGAGCTTATGCGGAAACTTAAGCATAAGCTCATGCTCATGCATGAGCATAAGCATGAGCTTATGCTTATGCTTATGCTTAAGCATAAGCACAAGCATAAGCTCATGCTTATGCTTATGCTTATGCTTAAGCATAAGCACAAGCATAAGCTCATGCTTATGCTCATGCGGAAAGAGAGAAGGAGCTTATGCATAAAAAGAGAAAGAGGAGCTTATGTGGAAAAAGAGAAGGAGCTTATGCGGAAATAGAGAATGAGAGAAGCATAAGCTTCTCTCATTCTCTATTTCCGCATAAGCTCACGCATAAGCATAAGCTTATGCGGAAACTTAAGCATAAGCTCATGCTCATGCATGAGCATAAGCATGAGCTTATGCTTATGCTTATGCTTAAGCATAAGCATAAGCATAAGCTCATGCTTATGCTCATGCGGAAAGAGAGAAGGAGCGAGGAAGGAGCTTATGCATAAAAAGAGAAAGAGGAGCTTATGCGGAAAAAGAGAAGGAGCTTATGCGGAAATAGAGAATGAGAGAAGCATAAGCTTCTCTCATTCTCTATTTCCGCATAAGCTCATGCATAAGCATAAGCTTATGCGGAAACTTAAGCATAAGCTCATGCTCATGCATGAGCATAAGCTCATGCTTATGCTCATGCGGAAAAAGAGAAGGAGCTTATGCATAAAAAGAGAAAGAGGAGCTTATGCAGAAAAAGAGAAGGAGCTTATGCGGAAATAGAGAATGAGAGAAGCATAAGCCTCTCTCATTCTCTATTTCCGCATAAGCTCATGCATAAGCATAAGCTTTTGCGGAAACTTAAGCATAAGCTCATGCTCATGCATGAGCATAAGCATGAGCTTATGCTTATGCTTAGCATAAGCTCATGCTTATGCTCATGCGGATAAAGAGAAGGAGCTTATGCATAAAAAGAGAAAGAGGAGCTTATGCGGAAAAAGAGAAGGAGCTTATGCGGAAATAGAGAATGAGAGCTTCTCTCGTTCTCTATTTCCGCATAAGCTCATGCATAAGCATAAGCTTATGTGGAAACTTAAGCATAAGCTCATGCTCATGCATGAGCATAAGCATGAGCTTATGCTTAAGCATAAGCATAAGCATAAGCTCATGCGGAAAGAGAGAAGGAGCTTATGCATAAAAAGAGAAAGAGGAGCTTATGCGGAAAAAGAGAAGGAGCTTATGCGGAAATAGAGAATGAGAGAAGCATAAGCTTCTCTCATTCTCTATTTCCGCATAAGCTCATGCATAAGCATAAGCTTATGCGGAAACTTAAGCATAAGCTCATGCTCATGCATGAGCATAAGCATGAGCTTATGCTTATGCTTATGCTTAAGCATAAGCATAAGCATAAACTCATGCTTATGCTCATGCGAAAAAAGAGAAGGAGCTTATGCATAAAAAGAGAAAGAGGAGCTTATGCGGAAAAAGAGAAGGAGCTTATGCAGAAACTTAAGCATAAGCTCATGCTCATGCATGAGCATAAGCATGAGCTCATGCTTATGCTTATGCATAAGCTCCAGCATAAGCATAAGCTCATGCTCATGCTGGAGCTTATGCGGAAAAAGAGCTTATGCGAATGAGAGAAGGGGGAAATAGAGAAGGGGGAATGAGAGAAGCATAAGCATAAGAGAATAAGAGGGAAAGGAAATAGAGAATAAGAGGGAAAGGAAAGAGAGAAGGGAAAAGAGAGAGGGGGAAAGAGAGAAGGCAGAAAGAGAGAATAAGAGAAGAGAGAAAAAAGAGAAGGGGGAAAAATGAGAAAAAGAGAAGGGGGAAGAAGGAAAGAGAGAGAGGGGAAGAGAGGGTTCCTACGCCCATCACTGCAGCTAGCGCTTAAGGCGCTAGCTGCAGGCCAATGCAAATAACAAAAATATTAAATGGAAAGAAGAGGAAGCACTTACCTGTAAAAGTATGTCCCGCTCGGTGTAGTGGACTGGCCCTACAAAAGAGAGAGTATGTCCCGCTCGGTGTAGTGGACTGGCCCTACAAAAGAGAGAAAACAACCCATTTTTTCAAATAAGATGTTAGTGGAAAGAGGAGATTACAAAAGCAACTTCTTGAAAGGAGACAAGGAAAGAGGAGATTGAGGAGACAAGGAAAGGAGGAGATTGAGGAGACAAGGAGAAAGAGAAGGAAGAGAAATACAGAAAGAAGAGGTGAGTTTTCTTTCTTTCTTTCTTGAAATCTCGTTTTTTGTTTCAATCCTTTCAAATCAAGCATGAAAACTAGTTTACAGGTTTAGCAATACAAGTAGAAACACTCACAAAACCAAAGCTAACAAACGAACAACCTACATTGTTGAAACAAACTCACCTCTTGAAGAACTTTCTTTCAGGAAACCAAAGAGGGAAAAGGAGAGAGAGGGAGTACAAGAGGTAGGAGAAGGGTGAGGAGTGGAAAATAGAGTGGGAGGTTGCTTGGAATAGATGGGAGGTCATCGAAAATAGGTGGGAGGAGATTTTGGGTTGCTTACTTGAGAGATTAGGAATGGATTGAGCAAAACGCCGCGCGTTTCGGCGTTTCGGGTTTTAACCCACAGCGTCGCTATATAGCGACGCTTATTCGTCGCTATATAGTGACATTTTTAATTGAAAACGTCGCTATATAGCGACGTTTTTAATTAAAAACGTCGCTATATAGTGACGGAACAGAGCGTCGCTATATAGCGACGCTTACTGTTTATTTTTTTTATATGGCCTCCAGTGAAGCTCAAACATGCTATGCTTATAATTGTCAATATCTCCTCTTACTATATAGCCTTACTATATAGGATTTTTTGTTTCAATCCTTACTATATAGCGACGTCATTCTTTTTATATGGCCTCAAGAGAAGCTCAAATTAAACATGCTATGCTTATAATTGTCAATATCTCCTCTTCATGCTTATGTTGTGATTTTATAAGTGTAGATGGAAGGGACGAGTGGAAGCTCATCCGATGATGCGCCAACGCCCGGGAGCACGAAGTGGCTTACGGAGAGCTTATATTATCATTGCACTCATTGCAAGCGAGAAGTACGACATCAATGTCATATTATCATGCGCCACTTGCGGATGTATGGGGAGGAGCCGGGACCAGTATCCCCCGTTGGTGTTGCACATGTTGATGGATCATCGGGTAAGTCAAAGCTATTTAAGTTCGCAATCTTATTGTATACCAGGAAATACAAGATCTTATATTTACACGAATGAGCTTATGACAGGATGAGGAGGGTGACGAGGGTACACATATACCTTCTCACTTTCAACAAGACTATAGTCTCCCGGATGACGACGAGGGTATGGTCGACATGATGGATTCCATTTTTAGGGGCACTACATCCCACGTACACGTGATGTCTGAGTCTGAGGTCAAAATGCGAGACTTGCAATCAACACAATTGTACGAGGGTGCTAGGATGTCTAAACTACGTGCTTGTCTCTCAATCTTGAATCTACAAGTACAGTATGGGTGGTCGGATACAAGTGTCTCGGCCTTAATGAGGTTAGCCCTTGCATTAATTTGACTCATTATTTGGATATTGTTTGTTTTGAGAATCATCATTTGGATAGTGTCTTTGTCACAGGTTGCTCCAGAAGATGTTGCCTGCACCAAATACCATGCCCGCATCAAGAGATGAAGCGAAAAAGATGCTAACAATGGTGGGTATGGATTATGATACCATCCATGCTTGCCGTAATGATTGTATTCTCTTTCATCGTGAGCATGGAGATTTGGCTAGTTGTCCAAAGTGTGGGGAACAATGATATAGAGATGACTTGCAGGGTGAGCGGATACCGGTAAAGGTCTTAAGACACTTTCCCATCATTGCAAGAATACAACACATGTTTCGATGCAAATCCATAGCGGAGTTGATGACATGGCATGCATCTCATCGGTCCACTGATCACACATTGAGGATTCCCGTAGATTGTGCAGCTTGGAAGCACATAGATAATTAGTGGCCGGACTTTGCGAGAGAGCCACGCAACTTACATCTTGGGCTAGCCATGGACGGCGTGAATCCTTTCGGGTTACACTCGACATCTTGGTCGACATGGCCCATAGTCATGGTGAATTACAATATCCCACCATGGCTAACAATAAAAAAGGGACACCTCATGCTTGCACTACTTGTGCCAGGAAAGTACAAGGCAAAAAACATGGACATGTACATGGCACCTTTGATAGAGGAGTTACAGATATTATGGAGAGGAGTGCAGGTCTTTGATATTTCCAGAGCTCCTAGGTATACCAATGATATTTTGGTCAGGGGTATCTTGATGTGGACCATGCATGACTACCCAGGATATGGCAGGTACGTGGTTATGTCTTTACATGTACAATGAGGGATTATGCTTTTTTTACTCTCTTTTGCACGCATGTCTTGTACTAACATATTCATGCACGCGTGCAGGACCTGTTACAAGTGGGTACCATGCTTGTCCTGTTTGTGGACCCGCTCTGAAATCGCTTGCACGCTACTCCAAACATATGAGGAAAAATGTTTATGAAGGTCATGCTCGATACCTTCCGCTTGACCATCTTGCATGTGGTCAGCTTGATCCACCACCATCATATTTGAAAGCAAGTGATTGGATTCAAGCTTGGAGGGAGAATGGAGAGGAACCTCCTCCTGGTATGAAGAGGCTATCGATCTTTCACGAGCTTCCTTATTGGGGTCAGTTACAAATCAATCATCTCTTGGATCCCATGCATATCTTCAAGAATGTGGGGGCTACCATTTGGGCACATTTGGTTGGTTCCAAGGACTCGAGAGGAGTGCGAGAAGACTTGCGTGCTATGAATAGGATGTCTCGTTTGTGGCCCCAAGTGCATGCTTCAAGAAAAGTTGTCCTCCTGAAAGCAACGTGGATCCTCTCTACGAGGGAGGAGGCAGCGATCAAGGCAGACATTGCCTCTTTTCAAACACCGATAGGGTACATGCGTTGCTTGAAAGGAGCATTTTCAAAGGACAATAAGCTTAGTGGCCTCAAGTCCCATGATTGGCACAAGGTCTTACAGGTATTCTAAGTAGAATTAGTGTACTGATAATAGTGATGCATTAGCATAATTATTATTATGTTATATTGTTGACATGATTTCATTGTTGCTTTGATAGTTCATCCTTCCAATTACAATAAAAGGGTGCTTACAAGAAGATGTTAGAAATGCTATATTCAAGATCTGTGGTATTGTGAGGTATGCTTACTATCAATTCGCATTATGTATTTTCTTCATGGACATGTGAAATAGGTGGATATCTCAAATATCTTACATATGCATGGACATGTGAAATAGGTGGATATCTCAAAAAGAGATCTCTATATCGAGCATCGAGAAGGCTAGGGTGGAATCCATCAAAGCCGTATGCTTGCTTGAGAAGCACTTTCCCTCAAGCATTATGACAACTCAAGTCCACTTGCTTGTGCACATAGTTGATGAGGTGGCTATAGCAGGTACCGTTCATAATCGATGGATGTTTTTTCTCGAGCGGTTTATGAAAACTTTAAAGGGGTTTGTAAGACAAAGAGCAAGACCAGAAGCAAGCATGGCAGAGGGATGGCTTGTGCAAGAGTCATTAGTATATATCACAGAGTTTCTTGCATCCACGGATCCTGATATGCCGCAAGCTTGGCACAACAAGGATGATGATCGCATCATTGGCGAGGTCCCCCAAGGAAAAGGGATTGAAAGAAAGATGAGCGAAGAGCAAATGGAGAAATTCAATAAGTTTTGTATCCTCAATAGCCCTGAGATGCAGAAGTGGATTAAGAGATATGAAGTGGCCAAAGCAGAAAGAATAAATGCAAGGACGAGATTCAGAGTAATGTACAGGCGATCACAACCATATCCACGAGATCTGGCTCTTCTCCCTACTCACATGTCACTTGATTGGCTACAACTGGCTGTACGTAAAGCCGAATGTGATGGAGAGACAATAAACGAGCGCGAGCGGGAGTTATCATCTGGATGTATGGTGCATGTAAGTTTCTTATCTCTTGACGTAATTCAGTAATTATTTGTGGCAATATATGCTATAAAATAGGTGCATCTTCATTCGATTCAAAGAGAGTCACGTATGATTGTGGAGTCATGGCTAACTTCACACAAGATAGCCGAGCAAGTGCTTCGGATACCAATCTTCTCTCCTCACAGTTGGATTATTGTGGAACCATACGCGACATCTATGAAATTGATTTCAGACGATTTACTATTTTCATTCTTGATGTAAAATGGTTTAAAACTACTTACAACGGTCCCCATGCGATAGTGAGAAAGGATAGTAGCGGTCTCTTTGCAATAGACTCCACCAAACATTGGACCGATGAAACTGATACTTTTGTTCTTCCCGAGCACTGTGAGCAGGTGCATACTAATGATTTAATTAGTCGAAGCTTTCATTTTTAAAGTCCATTGATATATATATAATTGACGCCATTTGGCACCCATCTTCAATATAGGTGGTTTTTCATCCGGATCGTTCTGATCCAAGATGGTGGTACGTGATCCAAGTTGCACCACGAAGTAAGCAAATTTTTGAAGATCGAGATGTGGATATGGAGATGCCACTACCAATGCCGGATCCAATTGATGAATCTAGCGAAGAAGATGTAGATCACCATATGAGGCAAGAGGAAGATGCGCATAATGACATCGCACGGGAGGAGGATGGAGATCACGATATTGATGAGGAAGACAACAATCATCAAGATCAATCACCACACTTAAGCTTTATTGAAGAAGATGATCAAATACTTTTAGGTGAACGTACGATACTAGAGTACGATGATGATATAGGAGATCAACTCGGTATAGAGTTGGAGATAGACTTGCTTGGCGCCTTAGACTTGGCTCAAGATGAAACAGTTGATGTAAATGCTCTTATTTGATTTTTCTCATCTCAAACTTGGACATGAATATATGAGCTTCAAAGGCTTGATGTACATGCTCTCATTTTTTTATTCTCTATGAGCTCAAACATGTATGAAAATTTAAAAAATTTTGTCATTGGAAAAAACTAAATTTTAAGGACTAAAAAAAAAAAAAAACCTCTCTGTAAAAACGTCGCTATAATATTTTGTCTCAGTGTTGCTATATAGCGACTTTTAATAACGTCGCTATATAGCGACTTTTGGCAAAAGTCGCTATATAGCGACGATTTACGAAACCCGATTTTTATACCGACGATTAACGCTAAGCGGGCGCTAATCGTCGGTACGTAAACGTCGCAATAGGATGCGTGTGTAGTAGTGCAATTGGTTGAGGCTCCATCGTTGGCCTGTGAGCTCTATACTCTCGAAGCACCATTGCATTGTGCAGGCCTTCATGAAACCAAGTCTTGTGGTATGGACCCGGAACACCTCTAGGAGCTAAAGGAAACCCCTAATGTTGTTCTCCTCGATGTGAAAAACCATACTGTGGCAATCTTTTGATTATACTGGCCCTATGCTTCTGGCTGGTCAATAGCTCTGTCTGGGAATATTTAAGCTTAAGGAAAACCATTCCCCACATGTCCGATTGAAAAGAAACCAATAAGTTTATGTCAAAAGCAAAGCAATCATTTGGAGGCTCAAATCCAATTCATAGGTGCCGAGGAAGCTTTGAACTCTATCAGTGCGGCAAGATCCAAGTAGCAACCTGTTATTGTTCTATTTGACTATAATTATACGCAGCACTCCTAGCACGGGCTTGCTAAAATGTTTTGGAAAATATCCTAATTCGATGAACCATGTTAGAGGACACCTTTACCAATGAAACTCATCTATGAATGAAGTAGAAATCAAAGCTGCATGTGATGTAAAAATCCTCATAAAGGTTTAGCTTGGTTTCACAAATGCAGAAGGAATTCATCCACTTACATGATAGCTTTCTTATGATTTGCAACTCTTGATTTCTTCAACGCAATTAGATACTCTGCCCATTGCCCATCCTTAAATAATTGTAGGCCTCTCACCTCCTATGTCTCTCGCATGATCATAAACATTGTGATGTCTTGAGATTTTGGCTTTGGCCATGTCGAATATGTGTATAGTAAGCCCCATCTTTGAAACATTGGCTATCTTCATATCCAACTCCTAGCATCTCCATCATCGCCTCATGAGCTTCTGTGCCAGTGCTTTCATTTCCTGCAAAAATACCTCCATTGGAGCTCTGCAAGTAGCAACATGTTATTGTTTATGCAGGAAGATGATTGCTACAAAATGGAGCAGCAAAACAAAGCTGAATTTGTGTGGATCACTAACCTACAAACGTTTTGCAAACCATTTGACAAATCCCATATATTGCCTCCGTCCACATTTGGTGCTTAAAAGTAGAGGAAAGGGGCACCTTCAATAGCTCCAAAAATCAACTTCCTTCAGTTCGGGTGATTCTGTTCGTCCCCATTTTGCTGAGCCGTGGAAAAAGTTTTCCTTCAACCATGCAAATGAGCCTCTCGTGGCATTGATTGAGGAACCCCTACGTCATTGATTGATGCAGTGGAATTCTGACACGATGCATGTGGGAAGCCTAATACAACAGCATACAAAATGCCACTTGAATTCGAAACATAGCATGATGCAGGGCACATTACATAGAGAAAAGAGGCTTTCAATAGAGGGTCTCTAGTGTTTAGATTCAAGTTTTGGCTCAGAGTTTGGAAGCCCTGCTTTGTTTTAAAGCTATCAATGACCTTTTTCGAGTAGAAATATGTATTGAAAAGTATCCTGAATCCATGAAGTATTGAAAGAATGCACTCGTGACTTGCACCATTTCCATCGGCAAAGGATTAATATACTTTGATTCAGAATGTGCAACGAAATAGAACGGGAACTTGCAGGCACTTGCAAAATAGAAAAACATAGATGCTTGCAAAAGAGAAAACAATGATTGCAATAGGACTCACCAGGGTGCGCCCTATAGCTTTGGATTCCTTACTTTGCTTTGTGGGAACTTTTGCTTTTTACTTCCTTGCCCAATATCTCTTCTATGATGTTCCTCAACCTCTTAAAGCTAGCTGCTGTAAGCAATATACTGCCCTAGAGCTCGTATCGCTATGTAAACTGAAGATCGTTGCCTTCCTTTGTCTCCCATACTGACTCTAGAAGCTCTTGCTGCGCGTATAAACCTTTTCCTATTGGAGATGATTGCCGAATATGCCTAGTCGAACACTTTATTGCAATCGGAGATCCGTTCATGAATAGTCTGCTCGGGACTTCCTACTTCCGATAGGAGAGCCTTGCCGTATCGTGCTGCTTAGAGATTGGTGTGTTTTCTCCATTCTGCACTCTTTTCATGACTCGCGAGCTTGTGACCGAGACCCACCTTTGCTTTCACCTAAGACTGAAAGAGGGAGGAAGGGAGAGAGGGAGAGAAAGAGAGAGAGAGAGAGGGAGCACGCCTCGATTCCCCCATAGTTGGTTCTTGATAGATTGGGACTGACAGAGAGAGCTTTGACTCTGCCATAGCCAACCCCTTGACACGGAGACAGAGAGCTCTTGATTGAGGTAGAGAGCTTTGATTCTGCCATAGCAAGCTCCTAATCGACTTAGAGAGCTTTGATTCTGCCATAGCCAGCATTTTAATAGCAAGAAACAGAGACAGAGCTTCCTTGAGGGAATGATAATGGAGATGTATTTGGCCAGATTCTTTCTTTCCTCATTCAGGCCACACTCTTTTTCTTCTTGGGAGGCCGCTTGGAACATAGCTACACGATCCGCATTCGTCCACCAAACAGGAGCATGCCACCCATCTTTCCATCTTCCAGCTGCCTTGGCTCACTTACTCCTTCTTGATCACACCTTCACCCTCCACTTCCTTGTCACCGCCACAAATATATGCACCACCCTCATGACCAAAGTGTTTTTCTTGCAAAAACCAAGAATGCCAAAGCTCGCACCCTCGTGGTCAGCTAATACCGCAACTTCCACTTGCCTTGAACATTATTAGAGAAGAAGAGCCACCTGAAGAAATAGCCACGATGCCAGTGAGACTGGCAGGGAGAGCTCGAGCAAGAGTCAAAAAACAGCCTAGAGGAGCGTAAAGGACAGAGGAAGTGAGGAGCATTGATGCTTGGAGGCGGCTAGGAGCAGTGAGGAGATGGTGGGAGGAGATTTCGAGAGCTCTTTTCTTCCAACACCCTCTCCCTCCATCCACCACGTGGCACACATCTGTTTCTCTCACGATGCCACGTGGCTTTGACGACTGCAGTGGCTGCATTGCTGCTGCAGTCTCCGTTTCGCACCACCTCACAGTATCTGCATCTGCATCTGCTAGCAACAATCGTGGGCCCGTGGCTTGTCTTGTCTTGATCTAACGCTAGACCTCCCGGATCTAATGGAGGGCAAACTCCAGACCTCCGAACCTCTCCCGGACCTCCCTCCTCTCTTCCCTCGGACCTCCCTCCTCTCTTCCCTAGCCTCCAAATCCTCTCCACGTGGAAGGTATGGTATTTCTCTTCTTAAGAAATAGTATAGTATAGATAGATATAGATAGATATAGAAGTATAGATAGATATAGATATAGATAGATATAGATATAGAAGTATAGATATAGATATAGATGGGGGAATATTGAAATGTAAAATAAACTAAACACAAGCCAAATACGAAGAGGCGCAAGCCTCTAATACGAAACGACATAACTTCATTCACAACCTAAGTCTCGATCTCTCTCTCAACCCTGCGCATCTCTCTCTGTGTATGAATGGCGTGCACTTCCTCTTTTCAACAAAGCCTCGGGTGACCAGACGGGCTTTGTAGATTGCAACCGTGCCATCAGGACGGAACATCTTGCGTAAAAGCGACTTGCAAGTGATACTCTGGCGGCGAATAGAAGGCAATGGGACTAGGGACCAAGTACGATTGCCAATGAGAGAGTCATATTCAGATTGCATAGCAGCTCGCCAAAGAGCAGATTCCGGACCAAAAAGAGCTTGTGGAATGGATATAGGATCATCGAAACCAGGGAAGGCAAAGAAATGGCGGAGTAAACGTATTCAGGAGTGTAAGTATGTTGGGCAAGAAGTGCATCAAGCCGTTCTATAGTGGCATAGAGATCAGTGAGGGAGTGGGCATTCATAGAGAATGACAGAGCGCGATAAGTCTCCGGTGAGAGAGACGATGACGGTTCAAACGCCACGTCGTTTAGAGCGATTGTGGGAGACTTAGAGCGCTGTATGGTTTGACGTGTGGCAGAACAGTCGGATGCCAAGGTGGACGCGGAGAAGGAGACACGCGGCGAACATGCGTTGGAGATTTAGAGCGAACACGGATTGGGCTGAAAGAAAGATGTTGCACGCGTGGAGAGCGAGTCCCAGATCGCGTAGAAGCATTTGGTGGATCAGACCCTCGAGACACAGTTTGAGCATATGTCTGCAAGATGGCTGGAGTTTGTGGAGCGCCATGCGTAAAGTTTGCAGGGGGAGGATTCGGAGGAGGCAGCAAAGGAAACTGTAGAACAGGTGGAAACGGATCGGGTCGAGGAGCACGCCAAGGGACAGCGGTAGATTTTCGCAGAGTTTCTGAAGAAGATGTACAGGGTAAAGGTGATGTGGCTATGGTTCTGTCTGGGGAAGAGTTCGGTGTAGGGGTGTTACTAATAGATGTTGTACTGGTGTCTTCAGGTATGGATATCAGGGAGTCCTCATCAAAAATCAAGCTCCAGGAGAAGAGCGACGTGCAACAGGGTCATAGAGGCGATACCCCTTGACGCCGTGCGGTTCTCCATATCCGACGAAGATAGTCTTCATGACGATGTCTTCATGACGAAGATAGTCTTCATGACAAAGATAGTCTTCATGACTCGATCGTCTAGTTTCTGACGATGAGCAAACGGGATAAACGCATACGCGGTCGATCCGAAAATTCTTAAATTAGAGTACTCTAGTTCAAGGCCAAACCAGAGAGTGAATGGAATAGCATCAACACTCTTGGTATAGGTGCGATTCTGAGGTAACAGGCAGTATAGACGGCTTCTTCCCAATAAGGCATCGGTAAGCTGGCAACCTTGAGCATACTACGAGCGAAATTCATGAGTGTGCGATTTCGTTGTTCAGCAATTCAGTTTTGTGATGGGGTATCTGGTACTGTAAGTCCTTGTCGAATGCCATGATTGCAATAGTATGATTTGAACTGGTGGGAGATGTATTCTCCATCATTATCAGATTGGAGGGCTTTAATAGTGTAGGGAAGCTGATTTTCTACTAAGTGATGGTAGGATTTAAACGAATTCAACACATTGTCGGAAATTTTATCTTTGAGAAAAGATAATACAATGAATCGTGTCTATGAAAGTAATAAAATAGTGATTGTTTGTAATGGACCGGGTGGGCAACTCGCACAAATCAGTATGTACAAGCTATAGGGGATGTGTTGTCTTCTCTTCGTTTCTGGGTAACTTAGTAATGGCTAATTTGCCATAGATAGGGTGACCACATTTAGCAAGTCACTATCTATGGGAGAGGAGTTTTTATTCTTTAGTTGAGCTCCCCCAACACCACCCAGGACCTGGTGGAGTAGATTTCTATCTTTCTTGGCCTGCACGTAGTGTATTTCATTCCTTGTTGGTACCATGCTTTCATAGTTGATGACATCACATGCATGGTTTTTAATGAGACTTTTCTTCTTAGGATTGCTAAAGGGATCTCGACCCATCTTATCCTCCATAAAAAAGGCGAGCTCCAACAACTTCAATTTTGATAGATGATGGTAGGGTGATTGTTGTACCTTTAAGATTTTGTCGGATGAGATCTTTTTCAAGACAGTAGATGGGGGAGATTTTTAGCAGAGGGTTGAGATTTTTGGGCTATCAAGATAGTGCCTTTGTTTGCAGATGGGCCATTGGGCAAGGGCCTATCGTAGGGAGGCAAATTGGATGGCCACTTTCTTGTAGCCTTGCCAGGGTCACCAAAAAGAGGACAGTCCATAGCATCTTGCCAGGTAGGAGCAAGAGTCTTAGACACCTTGGGTGTACACTTTGTGGGAGCCGACAATGGGTGGTCCATAATCTTATGAAAGATGGAGTGCACAATGGAGAGCTTACAGATGGGAGAGGAGAGATGGAAGACCACTCAATTGGAGCCAATGCTTAAGGATTGCATTACCTATCACCTTCCTAACATGGAAGGCTGAGAATGAGATCCACACATACAAAGGGGGGTGACCACTCACTAAATAAGAACCCAAGTCCTGATGCACTGATCCAAATCCTATTCTATATCCACAGCCACCAATCATATGAATAGAGATTTTAACCCCTCTAATAATCTTGATGTCTAAATCTCAACCACTCCCCCCCCCCCCCCAAAAAAAAAATAAATAAATACAAACACGATGAAGCATTGTACAATCATCAAGTGATATAAATTGGGAGAAGCCTTTATAAGTATCGAGTTTATTCCAAGGTTTTATTTTAAGTGAAGAAGACATGGTGTTAACTAACAACAAACAACATAAATAGGGTTAAAATACAAAACTCTCCTCTCTCTTAGCTCGCCACCTAATTTTTTTTCACAGAGATAAGCGGTTGGCTTTAGGTAAATGAAAATTAAGGGCTAGGCTTGTGTTTTGAAATGTGTTTCATGGTCATATAAAAATAAATGCCCAAGGCGATAATGCCAGAGTAATGTTTTGTAGGGGTCAAGAGTTTTATGGACAGCACTATGAACTTCATGAGCAGGAACTATAGTTCGGACTAGGAAATATAACTGGCTAAATCTTGGGGCATGTAACAGAATAGCGTTCGCCTATTTGTAGACGCGGTGTCGGATTCTATAGTGTGTATGATGGAATTTGACAGAAGTGTTAGGATTGGTAACTTTACTTATAGAGATTGGGTTCTTAGTTATCTGGGGTACATGATAAATTTGATCGATTGAGACTTGATTTTCGTTAGAAAGTTCAATGATCGCGGTTCCAACACCAACTGCGTGTTGTTTCCCATTGTCACCGAATCAAATTTCGAGCGGAATATCAAGTTCTTTATAGCTCGTTAGCCATTCAAGATGAGAAGTCAAATGGCAAGTTGCACCCGTATCCAAAATCCATGTGGTATTGGATACTTCAAAAATATTATTAGTAGCATTGAAAATAACATAGGCGTCTTCACCACTGGAGCACTCAGATGCATCAGACTAAGCGTCCTCTTCATTTGGGGTGTTGTTTTGACTGCCAGATTCGAAAGCACAGTTGGCATAGCGCTGATTGGATTTTCCTTTATTGAATTTGTTATACTAGCAATCTTTTGTATTGTGTGATCGACTACAAATATGGCAATGGGGTTTTAATACTTTGAAGTTTGCAATGTTAGTAGAGGAAGTTTGACACTAAGAGCTTGTGTTTTGGTATGGCCAGATAAAGATGGGCATTTGGAACCAAATGGGATTTATTGTGATTGGGCTATTTTTTGTTATTTTGATTATCGAAATACACTGCCAAATTAGATCAAGACGCAGACGAGGTAGCAACAAGGGTACCACGCATTGCATGCTCTTGCAGTATGGAGGGTATGAGTAATGAAATAGTTAAATTGGCATGATTGGTCTTAGTTGTAATAAACGATTGCCAGGAGGGTGGGAGAGTGGCGAGTAGGCAAATAGATTGAATGTTTTGGGTAGCATAAGTCCTGAAATGGTGAGATCATCCATTGTGGATCTCTATTGTTGAAGGAATTTAGGAACGTCATCTATTTCAGGCATGTTCACCTTCATAAGTTTCTTTAGATTAGAAACTTGAGACGAGACGTCCGTGTGTTGGTCTCATATTGGTACGTCTGCTTTAACTGTTCCCAAATTTGATGGGCAGTGGTAAGAATCATTATCGCTTGTTTTTTGTCATCTTCCATATAAAGAAGGAGCTCAAGTCGAGCGTTTAAATCTTTTGCCTGCCAATCTGCTACTCCTTGAGCATTGGCCACTATCATGGGATCAGGCATGGGCATTGTGCCATCGACAATGGATAGAAGTTCCTGTTCTTGGAGCATCAATTCCATCGTCATCTTCCATGGCTGGAAGTTTTTATCAACTTTGTATGTGCGAGAGACGTTGGCTGGTTGGGCCATTGTGATAACTCTCTGGATCAGTTATCATGCGGTCTCAAACTTGGCTACGTTGGACTCCTAGAGGAGACTTAATACCATATAAGAATTTTGAAGTACAGACTTTCTTACACAGAAACACTGATACATCATATTACTAGCTGCGATCATTTACATAGTTTGTGTTACGAATGAGTGTGTCTTTTGACAATGACTCTTTGTATTTTACAATTACAATTATTATAGTAATTAGCATTACTTCCTATAGTACAGAGTATGTAAGGCTTAGTGCACATGCATAGAAAAATGCACAGTCGATCCAAAAGATTACTTTGTTCACACGAGAAAATATTGAAAGAGCTTCAAGCCTTTATTAGAGGAGTGTAGGACAACTTTGCATATTTGTAGGGAGCTGTACAGGGAGAGATGGGCAATAGCAATTGGCTTGCCTATCAAAATCTGAATAGATTAGGAGCATTGAATGCAAGTCAGACCAAATGTGGTGCCACATGCAAGCTTTTCATTTGCTCAAAAGAAATGGCACTCTTGTGCTAAGAATTGCACCCTCCAAAATGGAGGTGCCGATCTTGAAACTAGAGGTGCTTCAATTTTGCCTTGAAACATGTGCGAGCCTCTAAAATGCTCCACCAATCTCACTTAATTGGCATCGCATGCATTGGCACTAAGCAACCTTCAAACAAAGGCTCGTGCGTGAGGAGAAGTATATATAGAATGAGTGGGACAGAAACCGTTATAAAGAAGTCTACCATACTACAACGTGGGCAGTCGTACAAATAAGCTGAGTGGGTTTAGAGTTTAATAGGAGTGATTTTATTTAGTTTAGTATAGTTGGAGTTTTTTTAGGGGTTTGGTTGAGTTTTAGGGGTTTTGGGATAATTGTAACTAGGCGTGATGGGAAAATAAAACATGTGCAATCAATTAGGGAAAGAAATTCACTAATTACCTTAGAATAACCACCCACAATTACATTAGAGAATGTAAGGGGAGACAGGGTTAAGTAAACTCACAAAAGTCAAAAGAAGGGGGAGTAAATATGGTTATTAGCAATCAATTAGGGAAAGACACCCACTCATCAAATACCATCAATTAAAATATGCTACACAAATACTATAAAGAGGGGGAATGTTAACCAAATTTAAAAAGGCTTTTTAAAGCAAATCATTGAGAACTAATTAATCATACAAATTACTTATAAGAGAAGGGAAAATTTTATTACTATGGCCCATAAATGAACCACCCTTATAATGGATGTTCTAGAACAAGGAGGTTAAGTGCAAAAAAGGATGATCTATTTGTGTATGTGCATGGTTGTATAATCAACGGGATATGTGTGTGTAGAGAAGGGGTATCTTACTCTGTGTGTGTGTGTGTGTGTGTGTGTGCATCCTATCAAACATCTATCCTACTATACTACTGGACCAGTTTTCAATGCTAAAGTAAATCAATTGCAAACATCTACTATTGCCCTTTTCAAACAATTGGTGAGAGTAGTCAATTAATAACCAACCTCTCAATACCACATAAGTGAGAATAATCCATATCATACCATTCCTCTTAACAAGGTGTCAAAGTGGAAGTCAATTATTATACTCACATTTATGTCAGTACATTGCAAAAAGTACAACGATACTAATGATTAGTCTCCAATAGAAAACTTGTTCACTTTTATTTAGCAGTACTTGGAGAAAATCTGTTGTAGAGTGCTCCTCGAAGTTGCCAACACCGTGTCTTCATGCCTTAGATTTTCTAATGCAAACCTAGTGGAGACGTATGCCGACTCACCTACATCCATCCACAAACATAGCATGTTAGAACATGCACACTTTGAATTGTGGGACTACAAGATTCAATGCCGGCACCCAGTTGTTATCCGTGTCAGTCGATCTAGATTAGCATAATCAAATCTTGGCATTTTACTATTCAATAGCAATCAGAGGTGGGCAATTAAAGATATGAAGAAATGCATATAAAATGTTAGTGAAATCCAAGTAATAAGTGGGAATCTCAAGTAAACCATAAATTTGGGTACTCCAACCAAGTCCAAGGGAATTTCCAAGGTCAAAAAATCAAATATAACCTCAATATACTTATACCTTTCTTCAATCTCCTGTTGGCACTTTCCAATTATCAGTATCACAATTAAATTTATGCACACATCAAAGTGTGATAAGGTCCTTGAGAATGTCAAAATTGAAGGACTGACTCCATGCTACATGGCCTTTTCAGCTTTTCACACTTAAAATCTTATGGGCAACATAATTTCTCAACCTCCCAAATTATTAAAACTTAACTAATTCATGGGAGTTGTGCCTGAAAATCCCAACTAATAATTAAATGTCCAAAAAAAAAAACCTTCTTTCATTAAAAGAAAAGTCCTAGGTAATAACTCAAATTCCAAAGGAAATACACATAAAAACTCCTACAAGGACTCACAATAACATTTTGAAGAGTATTTTTAGTCCCCAAGTGCTATTAAATCCAAAGAAAGCATAAATCCTTCTTCCCATAAAGGAAATTTTATTATAACCCATATCATAAAGAAATCTTCCATTATAATAACCATCAAAGACATTTTTTCTCATAAGGCAAAAAATCAAAGTGAAGGAAAATCTACATGTGAGTTCTTCTCTTATGTTTCGGCCATAACATATAGTTTGATGGAAACTTTCTATCCCTTTTGTCTCAAAATAATTGATCATTAGTGAGAAATTATCAACTAACACCCTTAAATAATCTCCCTATTTTTGCAATCAAGAAATAAAATTTAGCATTTAATACTGTAGCATCCCAATAGCTTTCAAGATACATAGCAATTACTATGTTAGTAGCCATAGCTAAGTGGTGGGTTAGATGAACCCGCAAGATCTGTGATATGTGATTTCACGAGTAGCTTCATCACTATACTCTTCAACTGTTTCTATGATTTCCCATTGTAATCTAGGAGGAGCACTTCTGACATAATAATGCAAGTGTACACTTATTACCCTATCGACCAACGTAAAGGAAATGCCACGCAACTATAATAAGGTATTCCAACGTAATAAGGCATTCCAAGTATGTCTATAGTCTATAAGTCGAGCTACAAAACGTCCAAAACATCTAGACAATTCTGTGGGTCTCTAAAGCAATCTGCCTAGGATCCGTAGGCAAGTCTCCAAGTCACAAAGTCCAGTATGCAAATGAGCCAAGTATCATACATGAAGCATTTTTGTGAGCGGGATCATACAAACCTTCATGGTCTATCAGGTACAAAGAAATTCCATGCTCACGTATCAAGTCCATCAAAAATCATATGGCCATTTAAACAATCAAGCGAGCACCATCATTCAGCATTCAGACTTCCTTATCACACCGACTATATCGTAGGAAGCTCAAATGGCTTCATGTACACCACTAACTCACAGCTTGGCTCAAAAAATCTACTGAGCCATTACAAGAGCCTAGGGTCGATTTGATGCTAGAGCATTCTCTTTTAGAATGCCAATGCCTAGGGCCTAGTTGATGCGCCAAAGCATGCAAGAATTAATGTCGTGTGGCCAATGTGGGCTGATAGCGAGACATGATCTAGTAGAACATCACTGCAGTTGTGATGCAGGTTATGAATTCTCATGCTATCTATAAAAATCATCATGCTCTACGTTCATAGTAGGAAAAGTGATAATCAATAGGGCAACGAGGTCCAAAACAACAACAAGCATAAGTGGGATGGAGGGTATGCAGGGGTACACGGCCCCTGAGGTGACAGTTTTCTTTCACGTGAGTTCATAAGCACAATTGGAGAAGACAAACTACTTGTGATAACGTGACAGCCCTGGCAATGCTTCCTGAGTGATAAGATCCATTCTTCTATAGCCGTGTCGATTGGATAGGAGTGGTCCTCGAGCTTGATCAGTGGAGGGTGGTCAAATTTCCATAGTCATGGAAGAGTCCTTAGACTAGTAGGTCGGGCGCATTCATAGAGTGTATCAAGTGCAAGACACTTGACCAGTTGGTCGAGGGTATCAGTCCCAAGTATCGAAATAACAAGTTTCTAATGATAATTAACACTTCGAGCTTCTAGAAAGATTACCTCTACCATATGGAGACTTCTTTTGAATATCAAATATGTGAAGAGGAATTGCATCTCCTTGTAAATCTTCCATATCATGGGCAATGGATGTATCCAATAACTTGATGTTGGTCCAAGCATCATGGCATAGCAACTAAGGAAAGGGGTTGGTCCCATAATCCTCATGCCACAATCAGGCCTAAAACTTCAATCAACCGAAACAAGTTAATCCAAGTATAGCCATCAGTTGTTGTAAGATTTTTCTTATCTTACAATGGATATACTAGTGTGTGTTTGTCCTATCAAACATCTATCCTACTATACTACTAGACCAGTTTTCAATGTCAAAGTAAACGAATTGCAAACATCTATTATTGCCCTTTTCAAACACCTAGTGAGAGTAGTTCGTTAATCACCAACCTCTCAATACTGCATAAGTGAGAATACTCCATATCATACCATTCCTCTTAACAAGGTGTCAAAGCGGGAGTCAATTATTATACTCACATTTCTGTCAGTGCATTGTAGAAAGTACAATGATATTGATGACTAGTCTCCAATAGAGAGTTCAATCTTATCTTGCAGTACTCGGAGAAAGTCCACTGTAGAGTGCTCCTCAAAGTTGCCAACACCGTGTCTTCATGCCTTAGATTTTCTAATGCAAACCTGATGGAGAAGTATGCTGACTCGCCTACATCCATCCACAAACATAGCACGTTAGAACATGCACACTATGAATTATGAAACTGCAAGCTTCAATGCCGGCACACAGTTGTTATCTGTGTCACTCAATCTAGATTAGCATAATCAAATCCTAGCATTTTACTATTCAATAGTAATCAGAGGTGGGGAATTAAAAATATGAAGAAATGCATATAAAATGGAGATAAAACGTTAGTGAAATCCAAGTAATAAGTGGGGATCTCAAGTAAACCATAAATATGGGTGTTCCAACCAAGTCCAAGCAAATTCTCAAGCTTAAAAAATCCAAATATACATGATCTTGGTATGTGCATCACGCGTGACTAAAGTAGGAAACCCATTTGGCTTTCACAGAAGGAATATTTTACAAAAGTATTGTAGCATTTCAATATGGAGGGGGGGAAGGCAATGAGTACTCCATTGCATCCATATGTGAGCTCGAGCCGATGTGAAGAACACTAAGCTGTGGCATGAGAGGTTTGGTCATCTTAACCTTAGTTCTCTAAAGGAGATGCATAAAGGTGGAATGATTGCAGACCTACTAGAAATTACAGATCTGTCCGCCGATGTATGTGAAGCTTGCATGATGGGCAAGCAGCATCGGCAGCCCTTTCCTAAAGAGGCCAACAGGGCAAAGGCTCCTCTAGAGCTCGTTCACACAGACCTCTATGGAAAGATGGAGACGGAAGCTTTGGGTGGTTTCTACTACTTCATGACGCTGATCGACGACTATAGTAGAAGGATATGGATATACTTCCTAAAGACTAAAGATGAGGCTTTTAGTAAGTTCAAAGAATGGCATGTAATGGTTGAGAAAGAAATGGGGAGGAAGGTGAAGAAGCTAAGATCAGACAGAGGTGGTGAGTTCACATCAAGTGAATTTGAAAGTTACTGCAAAAGTCATGGAATCAAGAGGCAGAAACCCCTGCCACATACATCACAGCAAAATGGAGTAGCAGAGTGCAAGATGCGTGTCATCTGCGAAATGGGTAGGAGTATGATGAAAGGGAAAGATTTGCCAAAGAATTTCTGGACTGAAGCATGTAACATGGTAGTTTACATTCTGAATCATAGCTACACGAAGGCTGTGAATGGGATGACTCCACTATAGGCCTTTTCTGGTAAGAAACCTTCAGCTGCACATTTCAGAGTTTTTGGATGTGACTGTTTTGTGCATCTTCCTAATGCTAATAGGACCAAATGGGAACCGAAGAGCTGGAAGTGTATTTTCTTGGGCTACAGTGAAGAGGCGAAGGGTTACCATCTCTATAACCCTGTTACCAAGAAGGTAATAGTAAGCCGCGATGTGGTCTTCTCAGAATAGCCGCATCAATTGGAGGAGGACGCTTCCTTCCCAGACAACCAAGACCAGGATATCATCCAGTACAACCGCCAATAGCAGACCAAACTCCCCCAATGGTGCTTGGGAGGATTCAAGGTAAAGAAGAGGAAGAAGAGCCTGCAGAACCACAACGGCAACGGCCATTCTCGAAGTGGGTAAAGCAGCTTTTGGATGGTAGAGAGCCTCCAACCATTGAGGAGGAACCATCCTAACACCACCGGTCCAAGAGATTAGAGGAGCAAAGAAGGGCGCAGGAACACTTGGTCAACTATGCTTTGATGACAGAGGTGATCTGTGCTAAAGAACCCAAGTGTCTTGAAGAGGCACAGGGTGATGATAGGTGGATGGAGGCTATGCAGTCGAAGTATGGCTCCATAATGAAGAACAACACTTGGGACCTTGTGGACCTACCACCAAAACACAAGGTAATCGACACCAAGTGGGTGTACAAGACCAAGTACAAGTCTGACAGCACATTGGATAAGTACAAGGCTCGGCTCGTGGCAAAAGGATTCACACAGGTACATGGTTTTGATTATTAGGATACCTTTGCTCCCACAGCTTGACTAACCACAATTCACAGTGTTTTGGCTTTAGCAGCCCAAGGAAGTTGGCCTGTGTTTCAGATGGATGTAAAATCCACGTTTCTAAATGGAGATCTCAAGGAGGAGGTATACGTGGAACAACCACCGGGTTTTGTGATCCCCAGTTCAGAAGGTAAAGTCTGTAAACTAAAGAAGGCACTTTACGGGTTAAACAGGCCCCACAAGTGTGGTACTAGGGGATTGATGCCTACTTTCTGCAAAATAGGTTCAGGAGGAGCCCATCCGATGCAAATTTGTATATCTTTAGAGAAGAGGTAGGTGTATGATCGTGGTCCTTTATGTGAATGACCTTGTCATAATAGGGAACCATGAAGAGAAGATCTCGCAGACAAAGCATTTGCTAGGAAGAGAGTTTGAAATGACAGACCTCGGACTGATGCATTTCTGTTTGGGGATTGAAGTTTGGCAAGAGCCAAAACAAATATTCATCTCACAACTAAAGTATGCTGGGGAGATACTAAAGGCATTTGGCATGGCTGAGTGTACAGTCGGCACCCCTATGGAGGTTGATGTGAAGCTCTCAAACGTGGATTCATCACCACTAGTGGATGAAGCGAAGTATAGAAGCCTTGTGGGCAGTTTGATTTACTTGTGCAACACGTGGCTGGACATCAGCTTTGCAACTAGTGTACTAAGCAGGTTTTCCAATAAGCCCCAGGAGAACCATTGGAGGGCAGGGATGCGAGTGCTGAAATACATCAAAGGCACACTTGATTATGGCATCACCTATACCAAGGGCAACATCTTGACTAGATTCTATGACTCGGATTGGGCAGGAGACATGGACAACAGGAGGTCAGTGAGAGGTTACTGTTTCTCACTTGGATCAGGAGCTGTGTCATGGATCAGCAAGAAGCAACCCACAGTTGCTCTTTCTTCTACCGAGGCTGAGTACAAATTAGCATGTTTTGCTTCTTGTGAGGCAGTGTTTTTGAGGAGGATTTTAGGGGACATGGGTGCAGTGTAGAACAAGCCTACATAGTTATCATGTGACAATCAGAGTTGCATGGCGATTGGAAAGAACCCTGTATTCCACGCTTGCACAAAACACATTGAGATTCAATATCACTTTGTACACGAGCTCATCATGGATGGAGAGATCGACTTGGTGTACTGTCCAACTACAGAGAATGCTGCGGACATCTTCATGAAGGCTCTTGGAAGAGACTTGCTAGAGAGGCATCTTCATCGACTTGGCATTGGGCCGAAAAAGTAAGTTCACTTGCGGCGGGTGGACATTGAGGGGGGTTGTTAGATATCAATGCTCCTCTCGCGTAACTATGCGAGAACCAGCTAACTCTACTTGTAGGCCCCCCATATGAGGAGAAGGCATTTGAGTAGCTGGGTTATCCGGTAGGTCCTGGTTTGGACACCAGATGGGGGCCATGTGTGGCCTGATGGTTGGACGGCTTTAGATAGAGTTGGCACACTGCCAACTAGGCTACATGCAAGTGTGGGAAGGCATCCCATGACTGACTGCACTGAGGGTAGATGGAGCATTTCTTGGGGCAGCCCACTCTCAAATTGCGGGGCCCGTTTGGAGCCCCAAATGGATCCTGGATGGCTGTGGGCTGAAAGGTTCTATCATGTGGTCGGTGGCCTATTTAGAGACCGACCTCTAGTCGGTCGATTTGGGCAGACTGGGTTCGGTCTCGCAATTAAGCCTAACCGACTATTACTAGTGGCTATATAAGAGCAAGCCCGTGAAGCCCATTTTATCATTGGCTATAGCGACCCTAATTCCTTCGCATCCAGCCTCCGTCCTCTTTTGTTTCTAGCATGCCATCGAAGCTTCTCTCATAGGAGCGCATGGCTAGGAGGCAGCACCATCTATTGTATCAGTTTTACAGTAATCAAATTTTTGATTCTCCATACTATCTGCTTTTCTCTCTTGTGCACGAAATCCTGTTATCTGTTGAGCACAGACGTTGTATTGTTTTCTTACAAATTGAACCCCTATTAAATACTTTGATGTATCAAATAAGCAATCATGTGGAGTGTATTTGTCATTTTTTATGTGACACGAGCTTGGATCCTATAGCACAATATCAATTGCCTCATCTCCTTGATGACAAAGTGGAGAGAGAGAGAGAGAGAGAGAGAGAGAGAGAGAGAGTGAGAGGGAGAGAGCGAGAGCGAGAGAGAGAGAGAGAGAGAGAGAGAGAGAGAGAGAGAGAGAGAGAGAGAGAGAGAGAGAGAGCATGATATAGCTACCTATACACTATCTGTTAGACCATGAATATGAATATATACATGAGTATCCCTTAGGGTTAGGATTAGGGTTAGGGTCTGTCCCTAATATCCTATCTAGATGGTGCAATTTACACCAACCTTAGCACCCCTTCTTAAATTGCACTAGGTAAGTAGAGGGTGCATGTACAATACATTTTTGTGGATTTCATTTGGTGCGTATGATAGCATCCAAAGCTGAAAAGAAAATTGAAAAGAATCAGAGTAGTATGTGCATGTGTGAGCACAGTGAATATGTATCGACAGCATGTACAATGAGTACAACTTACTAGATCCTATACATCACATGCATTTCCCCTGCTTAAGTTTTGGGTCATCTTTTGCCTTTGGGAATAAAACCCAAAAGATAGGGCAAAGGGAAGAGGAAGGAAGTATGCAAAAAGTAAAGTCCACCTGGATCAAAGACCGGTCGATTGAAAGATGACTACATGAAGAATGGTGTGTATGGTTACATGCCAAACATGTCAAAGCTGAGCATATCATAAGTCATTCTGGACTGTGCAGCTTCTCTGTAGGAGAGTCATCTAGATATGATGCTAGTTGATGTAGCTATGGATAAAGAATCCAGTAGGTTGTGACATACGAGAGTGTCACCAACCCAAAATAATTGGCAGCAATATCGAAGGTATGCTGCAACAGAGTAATCTCTATCATATGATGCAAGATCAAAGAAGACTGCATAGTTGGTGTGGACAGAGTGATCCAAGGGCTACATAAAATCGAGTGCCAAAGGTGCGAGTGTGCCACACTACTATGCTAAAGAAGAGGCTCGTACAAATGACAAGGTATAGAAACTTGTCAAACTTCTCAACTATCTAGAGCTCAAGGTGATATGATGTGTGCATGGCTAAACATCCATCACCATAGGATGTAGCATCTGGAATCTTGCCCCAGTGTAGTGGACATCATTAGGTTTAGCCATAGTGCAACCCCGAGAACCTCAATGTTTCAGCATCCACTTATGGCTATCATATACAATCCATACTTAATGCAAATTAGTGGTTGGATCTTGGAATTCAGATTAGTCCTTACATCAGCATTCGGCACCTCATATGCCTCAGGGATGTCATATTCTTTTTCAGTGATATTCTAGGCTTATAGGCCTTTATACTATCAGCTTCTTTTTGACAAGCCTACTACATTGATGCATAAATGTGCTCATGCTAAGGAATGATCAATAATCAAAGAGGTGGTGATCACTGGATCCAAGGGTGGTGCAATGTGGCATAACTAAGTCGATGTTGAGATCTCTTGAAGACTATTGTGCCAATCTTTATTGTTTGTGGAACCTATGTCCAAGGTATGCTCTGTGTCAGAGGTGAAAACATCAAGGATCAATGTTAGAGTGAAATAATCTAAAGAGCTAGCTACACTGTGGCTCATACTGTGAACTTATTTGCTATTAATCTGCATGATCACTTGTAAAATCCTACTAAGGTACATGGATTTGATGTGACAATTGATGGAATCAAATCCATGCATGAATGTGATGGATGTACATCACTGGAATCAAACTGTGCTGATGTAGATGGGAATGCCTCATGCTGGGGGCTTACCGCCATTAAATGTGTATCATGCTCAGGGCTTACCATCAAATGTGCATCATGCTGAGGGCTTGCCACCGTCAAATGTGCATGATCAAATGTGAAGACTAATCCACGCTATCATGTGGAACATCTATGTCCAGTCATTCAAGACCAATGACGCTCGAGTCTGCATCATAAATTGATACCCTATGGCAATGAATGGTCAAATTAGGTTTTCTTTCCACTCACAAATCTCATCCAATGTCATGACTAGTGTATCATCAACTATGTAATGTGGATAACTCCATGCTGGAGGCAGTCTAGTGCTCTATGCAAGAGGCCACCTGATTTTTTGTATTATTTGCGCAGGGTTTTCAAAATATTATTTAACCCTACAAATGGCATTTTTTAAGGATTCAATAAAGGCCAAAAGTGCTTGCCACAATCAAAAAATTCTTTATTTAACCCTACAAATGGCATTTTTTAAGGATTTAGCAAAGGCCAAAAGTGCTTACCTCAATTTAAAAAAAAATTGGTTGGAATTATTTAACTAGAATGCAAATATTATTTAACTGATCTTTTGTAAAGGCTGACAAGAGCTAGGCATTGACGAACGAGGCGGCTACTCTCCGAGGTCAACAAAATGATGCTATGGAAGAAGATAAGCGTCATTGGCTCTATGGGAATGCTATGATGTCATTGTTCAGTGGCCTGTGACCATCCTTATGGTTGATTTTTGGTCAAGGATTCCTGTGCGCATGGTCGAGGATGTTGGTGGAGGATGCTCGTGCTATGGTGTCATCACTCAGTGATCTGTGCCCCTCCCTATGGCCGACTATTGGTCAAGGATGCCCATGCACATGGTAGATGCTTTGGGCGTTGGTGCTGTAGTGGGCTTGGATGACTGAAAAAAAAAGAAATTAGCTATTTAGTTCATTCATGTTAGAGGTAGGTACAAAAAATCAGGTGCTTCTCTCTTGGTTCAAAATATTATTTAACCATGCAAATGGCATTTTTTAAAGATTCAGCAAAGGCCAAAAGTGATTGCCTCAATCAGAGGAGGAATTAAGTAGAGTGAGTGAACAAAGCTACCGACCGAATTAGGAATGGTCGAAGGCCAAGGAAAAGTGGGAAAGAACTCTTACCCTTTCAATATCATGTATCAAATGCCAAGCACTCCATAGATGGCACTATAAGACAAATCAAGGTGGCACTATGCAACAAGGCAAGGTGATGAAGGACCCCTGCTATCATCGAGAAAAAACTCAATCCTAAAGACGAGTTGACAAAGATGGCATTAGCTATCAAAGCAACATGCTTGTTGTTGTGGCAATAGAGGAAGAAAATAAATTGGAAACTAAAAAAGAGTTTGATGAGCACTCTCGCTAGCGAGAGGAAGACATAGATGACATTGTACAATAAATCTATGAATGTGAAGGATGTCAAAAGGCTCTAATATGATGTTATGGTAACAACCTCCTTCTAACAGGGAGAGCAAACAGTTGTAAATGCAAGGAGTAGTATCCAAAGATTGTGTATTTAGGAGTTTAGGACCATTTACTACAAGGCATAGGCCCTTTTCTGATGGCTATACACTGACGTTTAGCACGCCCGGGGCGCTAATCGTCGGTATGCAAAGCGGGCATAAAAAGTGTCGCTATATAGTGACACTTTGTTGACTCTGTGCCAACATGAACTTATGTAGAAAGAGAATGTGATACAACTTTGTGTTACAACTTCTACATGTAGAAAGAGAATGTGTTACAACTTTGTGTTACAACTTTGTGATACAACTTTGTGTTACAACTTCTACATACGACTTCTACATGTAGAAAGAGAATATGTTACAACTTTGTGTTACAACTTTGTGATACAACTTTGTGTTACATGCAGAGAGAGCTCTCCAACTTGTATAAATACCCCATAATGGAATGAAGCCCTCACTCTTTGGGGCATTGTGTTGAGTCTACTTTGGTATTCCAAGCATTTGTCTCAAGTGTCCATGCTTCCTTGCACTCCATGTCCAAAAGCATGTCCTAACCTTGCAACTCCTCCTCCGCTCTCCTCCAACCTTGCAACCCACCCTCTCTCTCTCCTCCTCCCTCCTCCTCCTTCCTCCTCCTCCTCCCTCCTCCTCCTCCTCCTCCCTTCTCCTCCTCCCTCTCTCCTCCTCCTCCCTCCTCCTCCTCCTCCTCCCTCCTCGTCCTCCTCCTCTCTCCTCCTCCTCCCTCCTCCTCCCCCCTCCTCTCTCTTCTTTCCCCCATGCTCTTACACCTTCTTCCACTCCCACTCCTATGCTTCCCTAAACCCTTTGTTCCTCAACCCTTAAAACTCCATGATCTATGAGGGAGAGGAGTTCTCCACCATATACTGTACCTTGGTCCTTGGAACCTCTTTCTAAACCCTGGAACCTCCTTCAAACCCTAGAACCTCCTTCTAACCCTGGACTCCTTCTAAACCTTGGAACCTTCTTCTGAACCTTGGATCCTCCTTTTAACCCTGGACTCCTTCTAAACCCTGGAACCTCCTTCTAAACCCTAGAACTCCTTCTAAACCCTGGGAACCTCCTTTTGAACCCTAGAACCTCCTTCTAACCCTGGAACCTCCTTCTAACCTTTAAACTCCTCCTAAACCCTACAACCCCCAAGCCTTCATTACCTCAACAAAGATGATTTATGTTTCTTTACACATGCATGCACTTTGTTTGCTTACCACACTTAAGCCTACGTCTCTCACTGGAACACGACTTGAGGTCCTAAGCTACACATATACTACAACCGACAACCCCATCTTTGACAAAGAATTCAGTTGGATAGGGGCCTCACACCTCTTGCCTATCCCTACACCAACAGTAGGAAAGAGTCAACATTTGGCATCACTGCCGGGGAGACTGGCATCTCAAGTACGTAGGTATGTGTAAAAAACAAACTACTTCGAACTTTCACGAAAATAACACTCAAGGGCAAGGAGAATAAATTTTTTTTTCCATTTCTAGCCAAACATATCAACCCCAAGCATCAACCTTGGGTTACTACCTTAAGAAATTTTCTTTATTTCTTCAATAGAAGCCACATGATATACAATCAAGCTAGGTAGTGGACACGAATGCGTAGAGCTTGCAATTTCGATCATTTATTTTTTCAGAAAAGCAAACCGAGCTATTCATAAAGAGTTATGGCTCGGGAAGAGTTTAGGGTTAAACCCTAAACATAAACCCTAAACCTAAACTCAAATCCTATAAAAACCAACTCCACCCCCTCATTCTTCATCTTTCACTTTTTGCCTCCATTCTCTTCTTCATTCCGAGCCCTACGCAAGACACTCCTCCCTCTCCATCGACCACCACCTTACTCGCATCCTCACATTGTAAGTGACTTTGAGCCCATCTCGCAACGATAACCTAGCCATCCACCCACCGTCCATTGTTCCTCAACAATCCCGTTACATCAAGAAAGACTTGGAGAGCATTCCGGTGATCACCTCTCCCTCCCTTTCGATTTCTGTCCGTCCAAGTTTTTTATTTCTTCTCTTTCCCCCCCCCACTTCCACCACCTGCTCCCCCTCCCCCCTCCATTTCCACTCTCCCCCTCGCCCTCCCCCTCCATCTCCACCACCCCCTCCCCCCTCCCCCCTCCATCTCCACCATCCCCTCCCCCTCCCCCCTCCATTTCCACCTCCCCCTCCCCTCTCCCCCCTCCATTTCCACCACTCCCTCCCCCCTCCCCCCTCCATTTCCACCTCCCCCTCCCCCTCCCCCCTCCATCTCCACCACCCCCTCCCCCCTCCCCCCTCCATCCCCATCTCCCCCTCCCCCCTCCCCCCTCCATCTCCATCTCCCCTCCCCCCTCCCCCTCCATTTCCACGACCCCCTCCCATTTCCCCTTCCATCTCCACCACCCCTCCCCCCTCCAACTCCATTTCCCCCCTCCCCCTTCCCCCCTCCATTTA